>NC_053427.1:69804992-70104992 GCF_007990345.1 Gossypium hirsutum
AGTTGCATATATTGTTGAAGAAATAGATGCTAAAAATGTAGCTACTGGAAATAATCTTGAAGAAAGAAACATTTACCGTCAATGCGAATATGATGTTTGCTTGGATGAGATGGATGTCTCGGCATTTCAACCGCCGAAGCCAAACCAAGATGGTTCCACATCTTTAAAGAACAAAAAAAGAAAAAAGAAAAAAAGAGATGGATGATGGAATTGAACAAATTTCTACTTCAATTACTGATGTTGCCATGTTATTGGGGGAAAACATACGAACTGTTAGCCTTAAATTAAGTAGTTGCCTCCGAGAAAGTGATCTAAGAAAGTGCTCAAAAATTATATCCAGCCTTATGCGAAGTAAAAAGATTAATTGAGGATGAGCGCTATCGTGCGTTGAGCAAAATTCCTGACCATCCAATGCAAATGCTCATTTTTTTAGTCTACCTTCTTCATTTTGATTGGAATGGGTGAGAAGATTTCTTTTTGACCATTAAAAATCATGGTTGTGTTGGTGATGTTTTGATAACTTTTTGTATATGTAATATCTGGATGGTAAGATGCCATTAGTAGAATACCACAGGCTGCTGTAACTTTTTGGTGTTGTAAAATTTACAATTTAGATTATGACATATAAGTTAATGACATCATGTACTATTTTTATTAATGTATGAACATTATGTTTGGATGTAAATATAATTATCAAGCTATTTATTAGTTCTAATATTTTGCTTTTTAGTTTAGAAGACTAATGATATTTTAGCATATTAAATATGCACAATTTAAAAATAATAAAGTAGGTTATATGTTATTTTATAATATTATATATTATAATTTTTATTAATTCGTATTTTAATAATAATTATATTTTATTAAATTATATATTATTTTATTAATTTGTATTTAATAAAAATTATGTTAAAATATGATTAAATTAAATTAAATAATAATCTTATTAAAATTGAATAACAATAACAATAATTAGGCTTTTTTACCTAAATAATACAAAAAATAAAATTAATAATTGAAATGGTATGCCCATAAGATTATTCACCAAAATGGTATGGTTTTACTGATGCCGCATGTCAAATTGGCAATATCGGACTAAAATTTAATGATCTAAAGTATTCAGGAACTTAATATGCAATTTTTCCATCTTGGGTGGCTACCAGAAAACAAAGTGAAAGGGTGTCGCCTAACGGCGCGGCACTAAACCTTAAATGTGGCTAATTGCCTTGTAAGCACTCCTTATTTATTATTTTCTTTTTATTCCCCTTCAACTCACTATATTTTGTTTAAACAAGCCATTAACCTATTTTTGTAGTTAAATAAGCCCTTAGCTAATAATTTTTACTCATAAAATCCTTTTATTTTAATATTAAATTAAATATATTTTACCAAAAGTAAAGTTATTTTAAACAAAATATAAACTAATTCGCATTTTATGTTGATGTGAATTTTATGAGAATAGTTTATTAAATAAAAAAATAAAATTTTAAAATTTCTTGAGAGTGCTTGTATACATGATATTCTTAACTACTCTTTTTGAAATTTTTGATTACTTTTTTAGATTTTATGTTGATGTTAAAATGTATATAGTTTTTAGTGTATCAACAAAAAATTAAGAAAAGAGCTTGAAAGTCAAAATATATTTACTTTAATATTAA
The DNA here is from genome assembly GCF_007990345.1 of Gossypium hirsutum. Classification (NCBI taxonomy): domain Eukaryota; kingdom Viridiplantae; phylum Streptophyta; class Magnoliopsida; order Malvales; family Malvaceae; genus Gossypium; species Gossypium hirsutum. The sequence goes on from NC_053427.1 coordinate 69,806,651, forward strand.
AATAAAAGGCTTTTATGAGTAAAAATCATAAGTTAAGGGCTTATTTAACTACAAAAATAGATTAAGAACTTGTTTAAACACAATATAGTGAGTTGAAGGGGAATAAAAATAAAATAATAAATAATGAGGACTTACAAGGTAATTAGCCACATTTAAGGTTTAGCGCCGCCATCAGGTGGCACCTTTCATTTTTTTTTTCAGCAGACACTCAAAAAGGAAAATTTTCATATTAGGTCCCTAAATACTTTAGATCATTACATTTCAGTTTAGTGTTGTCAATTTGATAGGCGACACCAATAAAACCATACTATTTTGGTAAATAATCTAATGGGCATGTCATTTCAGTTATTAATTTTACTTTTTTGTATTATTTAAGTAAAAAAGTCCAATAGTCATCTTCCTAAAATTCTTTTTGTTAAAGGTACTTTGGTCATTTAAACCTTTTTCCTTGTGGTATTACAATATCTATTCTATTTAACCAAACACAAGAATACTATTACAACTCTATTCCATTCCATTTAACCAAACAACTGAATTACTAATTATAGCTATATTCCATTACAGCTTTATTACATCACAATTCTGTTCCATTCTCCCCAACCAAACATGGCGTTAACATTACGTTTGGTTCACTATAATGGAATAGAGTTGTAATGGAATAGACCTATAATCAGTAATTTAACCATTTGGTTGAATGAAATGAAATAGAACTATAATAGTATTCTTGTGTTTGGTTGAATTGAATGTTGTTATAATAGCATAAGGAAAAAAACTTAAATGGCCAAAATACCCTTAACAGAATTTTTTAGATGGATAATTATTGTTATTAAAATTTTAATAAGGTTATTATTAAAAATAATTTAATAAAAAATAATTTAATACATTATTAAATATAATTTAATAAAAATAATAATATTTTTAATATAATTATTTTTATATTAAATTATATTAAAATACTTCAAATATTTTATTTTTATAGTTTTTAAGTCTAAATTTTAAAATATTAATATGAAAATTAATTAATTTTTATTCAATATTGCATACTAAAAAATAGTTATTAAGGAAAGATAAATAATAATTTATTCTATTGAATGAATATAACATTCAACCAAACAAAAAATAATTTAGCATAAATAAGATTCCCCAACTAAAGATGGTGTTAGAGTTGAGATGGTCGAAATGTTAGACTAAAACAGAATGATGGGTTGGTGTATCGGTAAATTTAAGAGCCCAATAAATTGGACCGACTAAAGCGACACCGTATTTATCTTTGCCTTCAGAGTTGAGTTTCTAATGAAGGAAAAAGAAAACAGAGGAAGGAACGTTACTAAAGTAGATTCACATTATTCAGATCCGGAAAGCCCTTACAAAATTTCCTCCCTCCTTTCCTTTTTGCCAACCACCTCCCTAAAATGACGAAAACAACCGTAATCCTCCTCTTCTTCTTCCTCTCCATCGTCTCATCCACCACGGCGGAGATCAAAACTCTGACCATCAAGTCCGACTCCCGCCCGATGATCCTCTTCGAGAAATTTGGCTTCACCCACACCGGTCACGTCACCATCTCCGTCTCCTCCGTCTCCGTCTCTTCCTCTTCCAACGCCCCCAACCCCTCCCCTTCCCTCCTCGGTTTCTTCCTTCTATCCGAAGAATCTCTCCTCCAGGTCCTTCTCGAGATTCAACAAAATTCCCACTTTTGCGTCCTCAACTCCCGCTACATCCAACACCTCTTCACCTTCAGCGAACTCTCACCGCCTCCCCTCTCCCGCTTGAACCGCTCTTACCCCGTTTCTTCCCCCAATGAATACTCTCTCTTCTTCTCCAACTGCGCCCCAGAAACGCGCGTTTCTATGGACGTCATAACCGAAATCTATAACCTCGACCGCGACGGTTCTAAGGATTACCTCTCCGCCGGCCAGACACAGCTCCCTTCTCTTTACACCGTCTTCTCTGTCCTCTACTTGTTCTTCTTAGCTTATTGGGTCTACGTTTGTTACACTAACAGACGATGCGTACACCGGATCCATTTATTAATGTCCGGGTTGCTCTTATTCAAAGCTTTGAATCTGATCTGCGCCGCCGAAGATAAGCATTACGTTAAGGTTTCCGGAACACCTCATGGTTGGGATGTTTTGTTCTACATTTTCCAGTTTATTCGTGTCGTTTTGTTATTTACTGTCATCGTTTTGATCGGCACCGGTTGGTCGTTTTTGAAACCCTTTTTGCAAGAAAGGGAGAAGAAGGTCTTGATGATCGTGATACCGCTTCAAGTTTTGGCTAATATTGCGTCGGTTGTGATCGGAGAGACAGGGCCGTTTATTAAAGATTGGGCGACGTGGAATCAGGTATTCTTGCTAGTTGATATTATCTGCTGTTGCGCCATTATTTTCCCAATTGTTTGGTCTATTCGTTCGTTGAGGGAAACTTCGAAAACTGATGGAAGGCTGCGAAGAATTTGGCAAAGTTAACTCTGTTTAGGCAGTTTTACATCGTGGTGATTGGATATCTATATTTTACGAGAATTGTGGTGTTTGCTTTGAGGACGATTGCAGCTTACAAGTATCAATGGGTAAGCAATGCAGCGGAGGAGACTGCATCATTGGCGTTCTATTTGATTATCTTTTTCATGTTTAGGCCCGTGGAGAAAAATGAGTACTTTATTCTTGAGGAAGAAGATGAAGAGGCTGCTGAGCTGGCTCTTAGAGATGAAGATTTCGAGCTTTGAGAACCTGGGGGCTGTTGATAAGTGAATTGGTATAAAGGGTTACTCTGGATTTTTACCTTTGATGCAAATTGGGATAATATTGCAGGTTTTTTTGTGTAAATTTTACAGATACAAATTGCTTCATCTGGTCTGCAACTTGCTGCTGCTCTTCTCCTTACTGCTACAGTTTTGTTTAACTTGTTCCATTTGTTACTCTATTTCTGCTTAATGAAATTGTTATCAAGCTCATAATGGAAGTTGCACTAAATTCAATTTAATCTTCCCAAATGATTCACTATTAGGCAGTGGATTTCAGATGAATGCCCTTTTGAGTCTTTCCTAGTAAATCATATGCCACTTTTCTGTAAGAGAATCGTATGCTGCTTTTGTGACATCCGATATTGTTTTATTCAAAATTTTAAAATGATCAGTAGATAGAGTATAGAGGGCAGTAGAATTTGTGTTGGATTGACTGTTTAGTGGTTAAAATGATCTATTTGTTATCTGCTGTGTTTCCATTAAGAGCTTTGCATATGGCTTCTATTAATCAATATGGACTTAAGGAATTCCTGATTTCTACCATTTCCATTGGTCGTGTCCATTGAATTACCCTGTATAGTTTCACTCTATTCAAATAGGTCTTTCTTATATTATATGTGATAATGTTGATTTCTTTTCCTATAGTTGGGCTGTTTGGGTGTGTTATTAGACTTAGAGGTTGGCTGTTTGAAACTTGAATGATTTAAATTTTACGGTCCTTCCTCTAGAACTGTCTCACATCCTTTTGGGTATGACAGATGAAAACAAGTGCAGTAGACCCCGAATTAGTTATCGACTTGCCTATCTTGAGGTGGTTAGGAAGATTTTTCAGAACTCTTTGTTAGATGGCACCTAAGAAATTTCTTAGCAGGTTGAATTTTAGAAACTAGAGTTTGAAGTTTCTTCAATTCTGCAATGCTAGACATGTTTGTGAACCATATCGAGGTATTGGATGGTAGAGAGCATATATTTTATGAACCTAGTTTATGTTCTCTGGAGTGATCTGGGAAGATAGTCTTTAATTGTATAGTAAATGTTTGGTGGATAGAGCTTTTCAAGCATTTTCTACGTTTTAGCAGATGTTTATGTCCATTGTGGTTAAACTTGAATAAAGTGGTGGTGAATGAGTAAATGAAGTTGTTAGTTCCCTAAACGGGTTTGAGTGAGTCAACAAGTAGCAAATGCTATAATGTTACTTCCCAGTTCCACTCACCTTGATGAGTGGTGAATTCTTTGTATGAATTTTAACTGCTTTTTGACGTAAAGCCTTCCCCGTAGTACGTTGTAAAGAATTTTTGTAGTGTAGACAGCCATCTTATGCGGGCGCTTCATTTGTTATAGAATTTGAAACTAAACACATTTGGTGGCATTGGCATTATGATCATATAAGATGTGTCTGGTTGAGTAAACCAAAAAAGTGAAAAGAGAATAATTATTATTTTTGATGGAATATTTAGAATTATTCGTAATCGTATTGAATGAAGTTAAAACTTAATTTCAACCTCCGGAAGTAGTTGGATGTGAGGTCATCTGTCCTAAATCTTCCGCGTTGAGTAATGCCTAATTAACAGTTCAGGCGTCCTGCATTTACACACGACCCTAACTGCTGCTAAATTACTTTTGTGTCTACATATATAATATTCTGTTCAAATTACTTTCCACGTCTCAGTCAATAAAAAGTAAAGGCAGACAATCCCCCTTTTTAACTGTTCCATAGATTGAATAAATGAGAAATAGAGAAGAATACATAACTCAAAACAAAGAAGAAATGAATGAATTAAACCCTATCCTCTCAAACACAGCCAAATGAATCAAAAGAACGCATTCCTCTGATCTACAACATGTACAGTAGCAGAAGAAGAAAGCAATCTGTTGAAAAACCTGAACAATACAATCTTGATTTTCCTCCAAACCAAACACCTCCTCCTTCTTCTAATACGTAGGCTCTTCTTCCTCTTCCCATCACCCCCTATTTTCTCTTTAACTCTCCCAAAGCATTTCACTGTCTTTTCCCTCACACTTTCTTTCCTTGAAAACCTATAACTCCTCAGGTACATCTGCCTACACGAGAAACTGTCCACCACTCTACTCGGTCGGCCTGAGCTCCTTGACCTCAAAAACTCAGCATCCGATTCTGGCCACTTGTACAGATTCACGTATGTTGCCCTAACAGGGACCAGAGGGTCCGTAGCATCGGACAAGCAGCTAGAAATGCAAACAGAGGTCATTTGGTTCACGTTGATTATGTGATTGTGAGAAAAAGAGAATATATAGAGTGAAAAAAGGGAGATGATGATGTAACGTAATTAGGCAAAGAGTGGATAGGCTAATGAGGTTTATTTTATTTTGACCAGAATGGGCCGCCTTTAAAAGTAGAATGGAGTATGATATAAGTAGGAGTTGCGATATGAAGCAGGGGATGAATGTGTAATAAGAAAGAAAATAAAATTCATGGCTTCTCCTCATCTCAACTCAACCCGTAAGGTAAAACATAAAAACAAACTAAAATATAGTTAAGTTAATAATCTAAATGAATTAGTGGTGATCATGGTTGTTGTAGTTTTGGTAGAAGAAGATGGGTGAGTTTCAACAAAAACAAAACATCCCAAACTATAATTTAGAATTTATAAATGTTTAATTCAATGCTCACCGTCTTAAACACCGGAATTAAATCTAAATTCACTTTTGTTTCTTATCTATTATTACAAAATTTTGTCGCATTTAATTTTAATCATTTCTTTTCTTTTCCAAAACAAGCTCAATATTTGGTATGTTTGAATTAAGCTTTTAGTTGTTTCAAACACTTACAAAAATAACAGAATTTTATGTTGGTTCACTGGAAAGTGTATCACTAACACTCATTTTTTATTTTTGTTATTTTGTCACATGTAAGATTTGAAATATACAAGTTTCAAGGTTTTTATTATTCAATCAGAATAAATATGAATAATTTTCACTAATATGATAGAAAATACTCCTGAATAATGTCTTTTATTTCGATCTCATTATAGAATGATTAGATTTTTGAATTTCAATTTTAGATATGTAGGAAAATATAAAATGTAAGGGAGGAATTTTTGAGGAAAACTAACAAATTAGATGTTAGACTTTGATGTTTGAGATAGATTATAATCTACATTTAAAAAAAAAAAAAGAAAAAGAAAAAGAATTTCGACTTCTTTTTAAACAAAAGTTGATTAGTGTTAGTGATACACTGTCATTCTCAGGAGGTTACTTTTCTAAGTGTTTGAAACAACTGAAAGCTTAATTCAAACATAACAAATATTGAGCTTGTTTTGGAAAAGAAATGATTTAAATTATATGCGACAAAATTTTCTAATAATATATAAGAAACAAAAGTGAAATGAAGGGTAATTTAGTCAATTTAGAAGTTAATAATTTTTTTCTTTTTTTCGGAATAAAACTCAAGTTTCAATAATTATAATGTTTCTTCATCCCGGCGGCTCTACCATCCTTAAGACCGGAAAAAGCGGGACAATATTTCAAATATCCAAAATTACCCTTCCATTAATCACAAATTTACACGTCATATTTCTCGTATTTTTAAGCAAAACTAAGGGACCTATTTATGTCTTTTCGCATTGCATGGCGGTTGCGGTTAGGTCGCCGTTGCCAACTTCTGACTCGTTTTCTAAATTTCCATTTTTTTCCCCAAAAAATAACAAATAAAAATTCAAAGCTACCAGAGAATCCTAACAGCGTCGGATCGTTGTATCATCATTCATCGATCATAGTAAAGAGAATCTTACAATTGTTTTGATTTCGAGCTGCCAGGTTCGTTCATCCCGGGAATTTTCTTCTTTGTGCAGTTCTTAATCTGTAAGTTTACTGACTTTGACTGTATAGTTATATTTTAGTTCAATTTTGAAATTAGAAAGTTCGATTTTTTCTCCACAATTCTCGTCGTTTAATCTGTATGTTATCAATCTTGTTTGATTGCTTTTACCGTATACTGGACATTTATTTTATGTTTGGTTGCTGAGAAAATTGGAGGTTTTTTTCCCTTTCTTGTGTTTCTAAAGTTTAAGCTTTTCTTCTTTTATGAGAAATATGTTTTAGCATTCTATATTGGGATCATACTTCATATAATATTCGTTAAACTTGGATTTCTATATTTGGTTCCAAGTGACAGCTTATAGATTCCCATACATGCTTTCTTCCTTTTTTTTACCCCATTTTATTTTCTTGCTGAGCAAAAGGGAACATGTTATGGTTTAAGTTGGCTTCGTTTAATTTTGAACTGAACGCAGATAACTGAAAGTAAAGAACAAAGATCCTTGATTAGAACGATTTTGGATGTTTATATTGATTTGTGGATTCATTTTTGATAGAATTAAAGGAAACTGCAGAAGGATTTTTGTTAATCTAAGAAAGGTTTAATTTTGACAAATGAATGTGGTTGGCAAAGTTGGGAGTTTAATTTCACAAGGTGTATATTCTGTTGCTACTCCTTTCCATCCTTTCGGTGGAGCGGTTGATATAATTGTTGTTCGGCAAGCAGATGGGACTTTTCGGAGCACGCCTTGGTATGTTCGTTTTGGGAAGTTTCAGGGTGTCTTGAAAGGGGCTGAAAAGGTCGTTCGTATAACTGTTAATGGCATTGAAGCAGATTTTCATATGTATCTTGATAACTCTGGGCAAGCATATTTTTTAAAGGAGGTTGAATCTGGTAAAGGATTTCAGACAAATGGAGATTTGAAGGATTCTGATGGTGAAGTTGTTTCAGATTCCTCGGTGGCTCAATTGAGGGATGAATGTGATGCCACAAATCACAAACAGCTTGAAAGGGCAGAATCTGATACTAGGTTCTATGATTTTCAAGATGATCAGTTTTATCAAGAGGGTCTGGTTAATTTTTCAGAATATGGGTCCGACCGATATGGGGGTTTAGATAGTGAGTGTTTTGGGGAAGCACAAGGTTTAGATTCAGTTGTCTTCTTCAGTAAGGATGGCCATATTCTCACAGCCCCTGTTTTGGCATCAGACAGGAGTGCTGAAAATGTGCAACTAAGCACACCTCTGTTCCATATAGGCGCAGGTGAAGGACCTGACTTTTGTGACGGTAATGGGGAATTTAGTCCAGGTGGCAATGAATCAGATGCTGACTATATAGGTAAGCTCAATGCTGCGGCACCTAAGAATTCCTCTGATATTGTTTGCAGCTTGGACAATGATTCTACTGCTTTGAGACACCATCTAGAAGTTTGTGAAAGAGGGGGGGAACATGCCTGTCATACTGAAGAAACTCGAAACCTTTTCAAGCATGAAAATGAATTTATCAGGCAAAGTGACATTGAAGATGCATCCATGCATATTAAGGATGATGTTTTTAAGAGCAGTCTTGAACTATCTGAATTGGGCAGACACGAAGAGAACACCAATTCTGAAGGAATAGATAGCCCACTGCAAGCTCAGATTTCACAAGATAAGCGTTCTTGCAGCCCCCCAGAAGTTGGTGAAACTGAAGATGGAGCTATTGGTGGCTCCAGAAATAAAGATGTGTTGTCTTCCTCTTGTATTCCCAATTATTCCAATGAAATTGGGTCTCCTGATTTACCAGTTGAAAAGACAATGTTGGCTACAGATAATAAGGGTTCTAACAATGCATCTGTTGATTTGGTTGTTAATGACCCTGAATTGAGAGATGAACAGTTCGATACATCAGCAGCAACTGAGGGGATGAATAGCAGTCTGCAAAGTCCTCCACCTGAGGACAAGAGTAGCATAAGTGAGACTGTGGAAACTGAAACAAGTTGTGCTAAAGAGATAGATGTTAGTGCTAGCCTGGGTAAGGAACTAAGTGCTTTTCCTCCTTGAATTACTTAACTTCCCTTATTCTTGCTCTGATTCTCGCCTTAAATTTCCAGGGTTTGAGATCTCACTCTGTGGCAATGAACTTTATGTGGGTATGGGCTCAGATGCTGCAGCAGAAGTCTTTGAAGCACATCGGATATCAATGGAGGAATACAAAAATAATGCAATTTCAATTATTAAGAATACAAACCTAATCATCCGATTTGGAGAGATGTACTTCACATGGGAAAAAGCTGCTCCTGTTGTTCTCGGAATGGCTGCATTTGGTTTAGAATTAGCTATTGAGCCCCAGGATGCAATCCCTGTTGAAAAGGATGAGTCATCAAAGCCTAAGGGTGCTGCTTCTGGTGTCACTTCTGCACCTTCTGGCTGCAGATGGAGGCTTCGGTCTATTCCCTTAAAAAGGGTCAAAACACTTGAGAAGACCGGTAGCAATTTATCTAGTGAAGAGGTATTTCTTGATACTGAATCTTCTCTACAAAATTCACCAGCAGATTTAATTCCAACATCCAGTGGAAGGATTGAATCTCCTGGCAAACAATTTGTGAGGACAAATATTCCCACCAACGAGCAGATTGCTTCCTTGAATCTGAAAAATGGTCAAAACATGATTACTTTCAGTTTCTTCTCCAGGGTTCTGGGAACACAACAGGTATCAATTTTTTCTTTACACAATTCTTCTGGTAGGTTCGCAAGGTTTGTGTTCTGCTTAAATTTTAGCCTAAAAATCTGTGTATCTTTAACAGGTTGAAGCTCATCTTTACTTGTGGAAATGGAACGCAAAGATTGTAATTTCAGATGTGGATGGAACTATTACCAAGTAAGGATTTATCTCCTGATATTGTTGCTCTGCAGTATTTAAAATTTTCCTGTTTCACCCATTTATGGACCTGTCTAAACTAGCTCTGAATCTTATTATGATATTATTATGGAAACAGAGAAATTAAACCATATATTCGCATTTGATGCTGAAATTATAACTTCCATTATGGTCTTTAGTATTAGAGCAGCAGTGAGCATTCTAGAAGCAGTCATACCCTAATTGATTTGGTGTGAAATCTTTCTTTCGAATATGTTTTAGTCATGTATAGTGTAATACAAGATGCATGTTTCAAAAACCTTAACATATTTCTTTCAGGTCTGATGTCTTAGGCCAGTTTATGCCTTTAGTTGGAAGGGATTGGACACAATCTGGTGTAGCTAATCTTTTCTCAGCTATTAAGGTATGCTTTTCTCAATTGTTTCTTTGTTCAACTTGACTTGACTGAGAAGTTTTTCTTTTCTGGACTATCATGCAAAACTAGATCTAGTAAATTGCTCCACCATTTTTTAGTTTCACCACAACAGAAATCAAAACTTGTCTCATGTTTCCCTTGCGCTTTACTTTTACTAGTTCTTTATAAAATTCCCCACTGATGTAAGTGATGATAAATTTTTTAATGCAAGTTTATAGAGTAACTTTTGATAACCTTAGTATCAAGATTATGTGAGCATTATCCTGTCACCATTATGCCCCTCAACATTTATTTTTCTGTTGTGAAATGTATTTTTGCACTTCTTAGTTTATATATGGGTAGTGATGAAATTCTTCTCATAAGTTGCATTTGTGTCATCTTTATTCATCCCTCCTGTAACATGTGTGCATGCACAAACACAATATTGTTTGTAGAGAACAATATCAAACAGTGTGGCTCTTCTATTTATTCCATTAACCAACATATTTTGGCATGCATATTAACCAATTATTTTCTTGGGTGTCCGATGTCCAACACTAACTGTATGTTCACAACAGGAGAACGGATATCAGCTTCTATTTCTCAGTGCACGTGCAATTGTTCAGGCATATCTAACCAGAAGTTTCTTACTTAACCTGAAACAGGTAATGGAATAGCCTGAATACACTTTTTTACATTTCCCTAATGGAAGCAAAAAGGTTTAACCAAAGAGAAAAGCTAACATTTGGAAACCATCTTGTTAAAAGACTTTAAAATCACAAATTTGTAACCGATTTTAACTGATATAGCTTTGTTTATGTAGGATGGAAAAGCTTTACCCTCTGGACCTGTTGTGATTTCTCCTGACGGTTTGTTTCCCTCATTGTACCGTGAGGGTGAGATCTTTCATTCTTTATTTTCTCTGACATTGTTTGTCTATTGAAGTAATCTAGCTGTTTTTTTAGTTTGCTTCACAATTTTGAGGCTCCAGCTACATGAGAGGAAAAAGAATTCTTATTGTATTCCATCACAAAACCTTTAAATGATAAACGTGGCATTATTTGTTGTCTTGGCCTTTTCTTTATATCAGAATCATTAGGCTTTATCATCAAGTTACATTGCTTTTCTTCTTTTACTTCCTTTTTAATTATTTATGGGTTCCATTCTAATAAACTATACTTGGCAGTGATAAGAAGAACACCTCATGAATTCAAAATAGCTTGTTTAAAGGTGAATTCTGAAATATTCAACCTTGTTTCTAAATATACAACGGAACTATTACTGCATCCAGATCAGTCTTTTCACCTATGATTTCTTTCTTATACATGAATTGCAGAATATCAGGAAACTTTTCCCTTCCGACTACAATCCATTTTATGCAGGCTTTGGAAACAGAGACACAGATGAACTCAGTTATAAAGAAATTGGCATCCCAAAGGGAAAAATATTTATTATTAATCCAAAGGTACATGTTTTTCATGTCCTACTTATGAGAAATCTATATTGCAATTACCATATCAAATTTATAACAATCGGGCTCAAAACTGGCAGGGTGAGGTGGCTGTAAGTTATTGTATGAACACGAGGTCATACACATCATTGCATACTCTTGTAGAAGAGATGTTTCCACCAACCTCATCCATTGAACTGGTAAGGCATCAATTTCTCGCCTGTTTATATATGATGCAAAAGAACAATTGAAAATTTATCTACAACTGTCTCTTATTTGTTTTGGAGCCTTCTTGATATCCTTGATATTTTAATACGTTTGCAGGAAGATTATAACGAATGGAATTTTTGGAAAGTGCCATTGCAAGATATTGAGTAACATAGTTGATTGCCTAAAGAATACGGTTTAGTTATACCAAGGAGATGATCAGTAGCGTAATTTGTCCCATAGGTAAGAAATTGTTATGATATTCTTCAAGTTCTTAAACTCGCTTCCTCACTGACATTCATATTCTTTGGTGACCTTGAAATGGTCTGTTGGGGTTCATCTTGTAAGGAATAAATAATTCAAGTGGATAAAATCAAAGCCATTGCCTACAATAGCTATATCTATCTTTAGAGATTAAAATATTCTCCCCAATTATAAAGTTCAGTAAAAATGATAGCATTTCATACGTAGTTTTCTTTATTATATTCATCCATCATTTATAAATGTGGGGTTCATAGAAAATTTTAATAGATCTCACGTGGATCTATTGTGCTTACATAATTGTTGTATAATAATTATAAGTAATATCGTTCACAAAATGGTTCCTCTTTAGTAACCATTTTTAACAATTTCATTTTGCGGGATAAGAAATAAATGCAACTTATGTGTATATGTTTAAAACCAAGCTGTTCTCAGTGTTCTTCAGGCTACTAACAGTGACCTAAGAAAAGCTTGTATAGGTCTTTAATGGACTTATATTAGAAAAGCTCTGAAAACCCAATAAATGATTGTAATAATTTCAAACTACTGTAGACTGTAATGGTACCAATCTTATCTGGAATCCTGAAATATTACATTCAAACCTGCATTCAAACCAATAGTACTAACAGGTGTGTATCTATGACACAAAACAAAAACAACTTTTTGAAGGTTAGTACCATAAATCCACTTGTAAAAGGTGTTTCTGAAGGCGACTCCCCTGAGACATTGGCCGCAACTATTCTGGGGTTGGGTCGTGTCGGACTCTTGATTTATTTTTTTCATTCACATGACTTGAAATTGAGATATTGCTTAAAAGACATTAAATTGTTTATCACTCAGTTCAATAGATAGGGCTTGGTCTTGAACTTGTAGATATCAGGTTGGAGTTGTAATTGCAACTTTGAGTCATTGTAACAGTGGCTCGGTTGGAAAGCCTGAGAAGGTACATGATGCAGCCATGCCCCCATGCAGACGCGGGCTGGCATGAGAGTTAAAAAGTGAAAAAGCTAATTGCCCTTCAGAAAGTGAGAACTGTGGTGTACATGAACAAAGCTTAGGGTGCTCAGACCAGCATCACGTGATCACCTCTGCTTCATTTCTTGCAGTAAATTCGACTTTACCCGTATTTCAGAGCAGTGATTTGGGTTTTGGATATGGGATCCTTCTTTCGCATCTTTATCAATATTGTTTCATTTTTCATCATTTTACCCCTTGGTTAAGATTTACATCTCAAAAACTCTTATACACTACTAGATATTATTACCAATCAGCAAAAGATTGACCCCGATCACAAGGTGACAATATAATAAAATATCAGTCTATGTTAAATCCAAACTGTTACTTAAGACAGCTAATTATTATATTTTCCTTGTTCATTAATTTGTTGCTCTTAGGTTAGGTCTTAGCTGATGTGAAACAAAAACACTTGGAATCTAGGTGCAATGTTGTTATTGAATATTGCGGCTGGTCTTGGATCAGTGTTGTAGAATTGGACAAAGCTCAAAAGTAAACAGTTACTGCAAGAGGAGACAAGCTAAAAAAGAAAAACCCTCGAGCCTTGGGATAAACTGCATCCCAACACCAAAATATTGGAGCTTATACTTGTTTTCTATTTTTTGGGGGGATGACTCTAGTTTATGTTTGTTTTTAGTGAGGTCAACAGCTGCATTCAACGTATGCACAGCCCTCATAGGCATAGCAATAACTTAATGCAGACATTGGCATCTACGTTGTGAACCACTGTTCATTTTTATCCAAAAAGGTGAAATTCCTTTCTGAGTCCCTTTATTATAATATAGACTAGATCAAATAAGGTCAAAGTGTAACTGATTAACATTTACTCATAAATATTTCAACAAGCTTTCATAGTCCTATTAACACTAAATAATATTTTAAAATTATAAATGTTAAAATTTGAATTTATTTAATTTTTTTAATCGCACAAAGACTAAATTAATTCATTTCATAATAAAAAAACTAATTTGATCGGATGTTTATAATAAAAAGAACTGCCAAATAGATTTTATATAGTAATGCATTTAGATTTAGCTTAGAAGGTTTGAAAAAACTTATAATATAATAATAGCTATTTCTCACTCTCTCTGTTTGTCTGTCTGTCTGTCTCTTAGCTCTAATTCATTATTAAATGTTAAGCTTGACAATGCAAAAAACCAGGTTTTGGGAAAAGAGCTGACCTTTTGAAATTTAAATTTTGCAGCTGAGAAGATTATGGATCTACACAAAACAAGTCTGGCATATATATAATTAGTATTTAGTTTTATAATCAAGAAATTCTGCAGTTTCCAATGTACAGGAAAAAAACATATAATTTAAGAGTACAGGTTTGCATGTAATGAAGTATGAACTAAGAAGATTATGGTCTGGTAAGGTAATTTGTATATATATGTATATGTAGTCAAACTAAGAGAGACTGGCAGCAGATGGCTGAATACTTGTGAATTCCCAAGTGGATACACTATTATATTGTAATTTCAAGTAAGATTCCATGTGAGTAATTTTTTTTTTATCTATTCTTCTTCTATTTTGATTATCTTTAACAATGTTGATCAGATTTGTTTTGTGCTACTTACATTGAAACTTCCAATAAAAAGAAAAAAAGGGTACAGTTGTACTACTGTCACCTTCTTCCTGGTTGTGGAAGATTCCTTGACTTCTGCACCACATTTTTCAAGTTCAAAGTATATATATAAACATGGAAACACTCAAGTGTCCTAAGAAAAATATGGGGTTGCAGCTATATTGTTTTCTATTCAGTCCTTTGGCATTGTAGGGATTTAATCAGATTGTTCTAAGCTAAACCTTAAGCTTATTAGTTGAATGTGTCAGTGTCTCAGAAGTTCATTGGCTATGGATACAGGACACATTCAAAAGAGAAACAAAAAAAGGAATGATAATAAATATCATTGAGAAGATAAGAAGACAAATGGCTATAATTCACCTTTTGAGAAGGGCATGAGGTAAATGATGATATAGTAATATACATATAAATACATATATATAATAATACTCAAGTAGTAATGTAAGGCTATACTGTATGTGAGCCACATAAAAAATTTTTGATGTAGAATTGGAAGGGATAAATTGAAAAAGATTGTTTTTTCAGCCATTTTATTTGTTTGGAACCATTCAAGATACTAGTATACAAGGGAGAAAAAGTGTGGGGGGAAAAATGGAAAAGACCTGACAAATCCTTGTGATTTTATTTGTTTTAACTTGGCTCCATCCTTACTTTAAAGGATGCTCCTTGGTCCTTTCTTTCCTCACCAAGCTCACCATTCCAATAAGCTAGACATCTTCAAGAGAAAAAATAAAAACATGGCCACAAGCCAAGCTACATTCAACCATGATGCAGATGAAGAGTACATAGATATGGAGGGAAGTTCACCCTCCAGGTTCTTGTGTTACTCTATAAACTCTCCACCACAAAGCAGAGAGTTTGAATTCCAAATGTGTTCAGTTGACTGCAATGGAGACATTACCTCAACAACTTCACCTGCAGATGAGCTTTTCTACAAGGGAAAACTCCTTCCTCTTCATCTTCCTCCTCGGTTGCAAATGGTTCAGAAGCTACTGCAAAGCTCCAACAGCTCTTCATTGGAGAGCAAGACTGAAGCACCTTTCGAAGAAAATGGTCAGCTTCATTTCATAGGCTCTACAATTGCTTCATCAAATGGAAGTAGTCTATTGGAATCCTGTAGGGTGAGTAGTGAACTAAACCCTGATGACTATTTCTTTGAATGGTCAACTGAAATGAATGGCTTCACAGGCAATAATTCGAACAAGTCTTGGTCTAAAAAGCTTAAACAGATGAAGCAATCCTCAATAACCGAAAAGCTCAAGGCATCCAGGGAGTATCTTAAATCATTGTTCAGTAAATCTGCTTGTTCAGATGAATCTTGTGCCAAAGCAGATGTTTCAAAGACCAAAGAATGTGCAAACAAGTACATGAAAATGGGAAAGAAGAACCCATTTGGAAAGGTTGATAATGATAGATACAAAATTTTCATGAAGACTATTGACAGGGAGTTAGGTGAGGACGTTACAGATATCCATAGGAGGTCATTTTCAGGGGTAATTCAAAAGCATTCTGCAATAAAGACTTCATCTTCATCATCAACATCTTCATCTGGTTCTTCTTCTTCTTCAACATCTTTTTCTTTAAGTTCAAGTGGATTCTGCGATTTACAGTTGCTGAAAAGGAGCAACAGTGCCAATTCAGAGATTGAGAATTCAATTGAAGGGGCAATTGCTCATTGTAAGCAGTCTCAGAAACTTGGGGTCTGTTCACTTTCTGCTTCAAAGATTTCTGTTTGTGGGGACCAAGAAAGACCAGAACTTTGCAGCATTTGAATGTCAAAAAATACTTTACAAAGACTGGAAATCCACCATAACAAGAAGAAAAAAATAAACGGAAGTTGACTAAGATGGGTACCCAGTTCCTGCTACATTCTTCAAAGTGAGTGCCATTTGATATTTTAGATACTTTGCATGATTTTTCCAGCACTGTTAGACAAGACCCTTTTTTTTTTTGGTTTTTAATGTTGCTGTAATACGTTTCCATGGAATAATATGTTGAAAATCCATCATCACCAATAATAAAGCAAAAAATGATTAGGATTCTTCCATGGAAGCTTATCTTTCAAAATCAAATGCTCTAACCCCACCAACCAAATTGCATGTTGTACTTGCTCAAGTTATTGCATGATTGGAATTGCTTGAATCCAGTATCTGTTTGCTTGGTTTTTGCTTCTATATATATTTATATATAAAAGAATTTCTTTTCTCCTTGGACTGGGACAAGACATTCTCTTTTACAACGAACTGCCGGTTTCCGTACAGCATCTTTTCACATTTGCCAATGATCCTTACCACTTAACTATGTTTTTAATGTGTTGTTGCTAAGTTTAAATGTTGAATAAAACATCCACAAAACCCCCTTCTAACTGCAACAAAAAAATCAACTTAAATTGGAAGCGAGCGACTGTCTGACATGATTAAATTACATTTTCAATGTATATATATGTATTTAGAGGATTCATGGAATCTGGTATCATCGTCCCAACACTAAATATTCATCAATATTACAACAATAATAATTTCCTTAAAAGCTAATTGTATTATATATGATTTGTTTTTCTTTTTACATGAAGCTTTTCCCTGATTCTGTATTCTACTATTTCAGCCTTTTAACTTTTCAGACTTTATTATGCCTTTCAGACTGCCATCTTTTCATCTTATCTTTTCCTTCTAGTAAAAGAGAAATTTCTTTCACTTCATTTTGAATGATTTCAACGAGTAAAGCCTCTATACTACTTTTACCTCTCAACTCAAAAAGTTAAAATCATTCATTGACAATGTGGCATTTTTATTCTAGTCAAAAAGTCCCATATACCCTTTGCCTTTGTTGAGGGAGAGACCTTACAATATGGAAAAACATGTAACATATGATTAAAAAAACATTTCACTTCGTTCCTTCGAAATATCAAATAATAGACAGATAGCATACCTGCATTCCATGGCCTCCATTGGTTCAGCCTTTTACTTCATTAAACAAAGAAGAATATACATCTAATTATTCATGAACTAATTACCAAAGCAATCAAGAAAAAAAAAGCAATTGCATGTCCTAATAGGCCTCTAGAGATGTAGATTTCAGTTTACCAAAAAAACAAAAGGATGCAACTGGGACCATGTTACCAAGTGAAAAGCATGTGAATAAATGTCAGGATAGATTCAAAGCATCAATATTATTTCCTGAACACAATTGTAAAACAACTCGTCATCAACTTACTCTTTGTTATGAGGGAGAAACAATGCAACTTCAGCTACAGTAATCAACTCTTCCCTCAACTCATTTCAAATCAAACATTGATATTATCATTATGTCAAAGGCTCAAACTTAAATATGTATGAAGTAAACTATAGTTATATGACTCAGCTTTATTACTTGGAAGATCCGAAGACAATAACTGTATAATAAAGCGTCGTACTGTCCTTATTATCGACAAGAAAAGAAGGAAAGAACAA
The DNA here is from genome assembly GCF_007990345.1 of Gossypium hirsutum. Taxonomy (NCBI): domain Eukaryota; kingdom Viridiplantae; phylum Streptophyta; class Magnoliopsida; order Malvales; family Malvaceae; genus Gossypium; species Gossypium hirsutum. Next base: position 69,824,409 of record NC_053427.1, read on the forward strand.
TAATAACAAGAAAAGGTTCATTGAATTTAGCATTGATTGAGGACAAAAGGACGTTCATCCAAAAATACAAGCATAACACAGCAAAATATATGTTGACAACCTATGAAACTCCTAGACTTTGTACCAATGCTGATAGCTTTAGAATTTAAATGTTAGAGACATGAAATGATGTTCTAGAAAGCAAATGTCTTAGTAGCGGACAGGGTCTATCACCATCATTTGTCAGAGTCGAGTACTCGTGCCCCTCACTTGAATGAAGACATGGTAGTATTCAACATTACCAGGGTATACAGGTTTACAGCTTTCATCTTTAATGATTGGCCCTCGGAACTAACTGCACTAACCTAGAAATTACAAGTTATATGAAGAAGCACTGAAGGAAGAAAAAATACCATCTAAGGAATGCTATCTGTTTTTACAACATGGTATCATAGATTCTTTAATTAGCAGTTTTCAGATTGCATTTCTAGTTACTCCTTTTTCTTTTTTGTAAAACTTTCTGCTTCTTTCTTTAAAAGAAAAACAAAGAGAAGACTATAATAGCACGTTCCAACCAAATGACAGCAATTAAATGCCGTACATGTTACCTAGACTTCATTTTTACGAAAATATTTTTCTGAGATATATTTGGACATGCGTATATGATCAGATCATCTAAATACATGGAAAAAACATGTCACGCCAAAGTGATACTTAGTATTGGTTGGTCATCATAACGTTAGCGGGGTGAAAATTGAAGTATTTGACAAGGAAGACCTAAACATATAAAGGTGGCAGTGTAGACTAGCAATGAAGGCAGAGCTGGAAGGCATAAATAATTTTATTTGCAATGAATCTGGTCAAATTTAAAAAGGCATAGCCTATCTATGTCAAGCATTGCATGATATCAATCAAGAAGGAAAGTATGTTGGAGAATTATTGCAATACTCACTGGTACTCTTCATTTGTTGTCTTGCAAGAAGAGGAAAAGGAACTGTATGACACTGAGAATCTTGTGCATGTGACATGGGAAAAGCACAGTAAAAGTGATATAGTTAGATTTTTCAATTACTTATCTACTTTTAAGGGAAAAAAGGGGAAAAGAAAGAAATTTGAATGTAAAAATGTTGACAGATAATCTAGGCAATCAAGCCAAATCATTGACTAATTTCTTGATCCATTGAACTAAAAAAAATAAATGTAAGTCTACGTATTCTCAGCTGTTCTTGCAATCTGTTTAAGCTCAACCTTGCAATTTGCTAACATTCTACTACAGTTGGTCAAATCTGTAAGCATGAGATAAAATGTTTCTAGTGCATTAAAAGCTCAAACCGCATAGAGTTTCTTGTGCTCATTGTTTAGAATCTCTGTGTCAGACGTATATGGTGTGGGCAATGACCGAGATCCGCTAGTCATTGAAGACCTACGGATGCTCCGAAGTTTGGAAGCCTCAATACGGTTCACAATCACCCAATAACACAATGTCCCCAATGTCGATACCATGATAACAGTCCCTATGCCGGTAATAAGGTTAGCTAACCACCTCTCGTCTTTTCCAACTACAACATATGAAAGGGCAAGAAAAGCAACTGAAATCAGCACACAAGCCAACCACATGAGCTTATTAATAACTGCCATCATCTGCTTCTTTGCCTTTCTCTGTATAACTACAACAGACGTTTGTACTACTACAACAGCCAATGATATGAAGAGGGCTATGGAGTCAAAGACAACAAAAATCATAAATGGTAGTTTTGCAGCGATTCTCGCTTGTCCTGGAGAGACCCCTGGTGAAATATCGCTAGGACTGTCAACATATTGACCTGGGACATTGAAAATGGCAGCAAATGCAACAGAGGCAATGAGAATAGCCACCACTGTGCTGGAGTTGATAGCATTGTTGAGACTTTCAACATGCATTTGTTGAGCCGCTTAGCTATACCTTGCACGCGTTTTCCTGTTTTACGTGTATGCTCCAGCTGGTAATGAACTCCATTCTTTATATCACTTACAGTTTGTTTTAGTTCTCGTGCTGAATTTGCAGGATGTGGCTTGATGGATTTGGCAGATTGGACTCCATGCTCTTTTAAAATACATGCAATATCAGATAATTTATTCTTCTCTGCAGCTGTCAAGAGCCGTTTCCCGTGACTTGTTGATGACTAGTTTGTTAAGTCCACTGTCATTTAGCAGCTTTTCAACTATCTGAAAGATTGAATAGAGATTAGACAAGCTCACAGACTTAGCCAACCCTACGGAGATGGATTAAAATTTCTATTAGCAACTTTGATTAATTGTTCCTAATAACCGAGAGTGAATTTTTGTAAAGAAATATTTGGAACCTATTATATCAGTGACTAAAATTGGAGTTTATTCTAAAGCTGAAAGAAAAAACTTATATTACTTTGCATACACTATGAGTAAAGATGATTCGTAATATCTGACAGAACATGCAAAGCCATTATAAATTCATCCTCAAATAAGTTAAGGTCGCAATGAAAAAAAATTCTAAAGATACATAACAATTACTAAAAGTTCAATCCCAACTACCTGAAGACGACCCTTTTGAGATCCTATATGCAAAGCAGTGTTGCCCTTGGCATCAACCATATTTATCAAAGAAGGATCTGACTTTAGTAGAACATCCGCCACTTCAACATTATGTCCTTTAACAGCCATATGCAAAGCTGTCTGGCCCTTCTTATCAATCCTTGTTGCAATTCCAGGTTCTTTAGCCAATAGGGACTTTACTATCTCTAGATGTCCATTCCTAGCTGCTGAATGTAAGGCAGTTTTTCCATTGTTCCTTGCTATTGCAGCCACATTGCTGCCTTTTTCCAACAGAAACTTCACCACTTCAGTGTGGCCTTGTGATGCAGCAGTTTGCAATGCTGTGGTGTTATAAGAATCAAAAGTCATTGAAAGCTCAAGATTGGCCTTCATGAGAATCTTCAATACCTCTGAGACAGCAAACAAAAGAGATTTAGAAAAAAAGAAATTTATCCCTAAGGATAATCTGTTAAACAAAAAAAGAAATCTGAGGAATTTAAGGTAGTTTGGCTAAAAATTTTGGGATAAAAGAAAGACAACTTCAAACAAATCAAATGACTTCAACAAAGCTACATAGTTCACTAGTTCACAACCAATCTTGCAAGTCCTTAAAACCTAAAAGCAAATATTTCTAGCTAAGGGAATTTCAGGGTTGAACTTTCATAATCATTCTTAATTTCATATCCAACATGATCATGGAGTGAAGCAAACTAAGAAACTCACCCAAGTCCCCTTGCTTAGCAGCAATATGAAAAGCATCATGGCCATTCCTTGCTTTAAGACCAGCCAAAACAATATCACAGTGCTTCATTATTTCCTTCACCAAATCAGCATGACCACACTCTGCAGCAACGTATAAGGCAGTCTCACCGGATTGATTCCGCTTCGACAACAAGTCTTTCAACTCTCCATCCTCAAGACCATTAATTATTTCCAAAACCAATTCAAAATCCCCTGCTCTAACAGCCGAGTGCAGCCGTGTAGCGTCCTTTTTACTTGTTAGTTGCTTTGTCATCTTCTTTTTCTGAAAGCTTAGCTATTTCCCCACAGTATCTTTGCCTCCTTTAATGCAAACTTGCAAAAGAACAAGATCCCCCTCCCTCCTTTTCTTTGATGGTTCTGATTTCTTTTGAATCAAAAAACTTCAATTATTTACCACACATACAGATCAAAACATGAAGAATCCCTGAAATCGTTATATTAAAAAAAAAGATATGACTCAGAAAAACCGAAGAGATATGTATGCACATGGCAAACCTGATTTTCTCCAGATATCATATTCATAAAATTTCTCTTGCAACCCAAATTCAGTACACATATTTTAATCTAAAAAATAAATATAAAACCCTCACACTCATGATTATAATATCCATAGTTCATATCTATTATTATTACCAGCAATCATAGAAAAAAAGAAGAAGTGATAAACACTGTAAGTTTTGAAACTTTGCTTCATTTTTTAATCTTTATCTACATTCAATGAATCAAAGACAACAATAATGATTGGTAGTTAAATTTACCCCAACTACAAAGTCAAAGAATCCCAAGTAAAAAAATAAATAAATAAATGGCTCTTAATTTTTCTTCTTTTACTTACCAATGGTTGTTGGTTCCTTCCTGGCTTGTAAAAACCAAAGCTTTCCTCTTCTCTGTTATAGAAACAATTCATTAAGGGGAAAAAAAACCTTTGAGGGGTACAATGAAGAACAAAAAAACTGGGGAGAAAATAGGGGAAAATAGAAGCAAAAAAGGACAAAAGAGGGGTTAGGCATGGAGCATGGACGAAAGCGTAGTAGAAAAAGGTTATAAGCAAGTGGTTGAAAAATGAAAACTTTGAAACGTTGGCCTTGGATTTTCCCACAGTTGGGTGGAGTCGACCTTCGAGTCCAACGTTGTACGTAATATGGAGTTCCCCAATGGTTTAATTCCGCGTAAGCAGTCAAATGGGCCACCTCTAATCATTTAAGTAAAGCGTGCCCGCCACTAATCACTTAACAAACGCGGTTTAAATAAAATTATTATTTTTTTATATTTTAAATAAAAACATAAAAATTTAAAAATATATTCTTTAAAAAATAAAAAAAATTATGAAAAAAACATAAAAAATCTTTAAAAATAAAAATATAAAAAAATATTATAAAATTAAATGTTATCTAAACTAGATCAAATTAATTGTTCGAATCGAGAACTAGTTTGGGTATCGATAAGATGAGAGATAAAAAATCGGTGGACTTACAGACTAGTTAAACCAAATTCGAATTAGTTTGATCAACTGATTTCTTGACAACCGGTCCAATTGATTCAAAGCAATTAAATTATTAAAAAAATCAAATAAAAATATTAAAAAATTATAAAAATTTGTTCACTTTCCAACTCAACTTATTTTTAAACCCATTTCAATCAGTCCTTACTGGTTCGCGGGTCTATCAATTATTTAAAATTTTAAAATTTTTAGCCTTCGAACATTTACATATTTTGTCATTTTCGTCCATAGCCATTAAAAGGAGTACTTTTTTTAAAAAAAATAAAAAATATTTTTTCCTATTTAAACAAAATTTAAAAATTATAATTTTTAAAATATATAAAATGAAAAATAAAAATTCTTTAAAATTTAAAAAATTAAAAAATGATTTTTTAAAATATTTTAAAATATAAAAAATTCCAAAATCCAAAGTTATCTAAACCGGATCTGGCCAATTGGATCAAGAACTAGCTAGGGTATCGATTCAATGAATAGACAAAATGGTACAAACTGGTTGAGCCGGGCCAAAACGGTATAGACTAGTTGAATTGGTCTAAAAAACTAGTTGAATTAGCAATTGAATCGATTTTTATATTTTCTATTTGTAATAATTTATTTGCTTTGAACCGATTGGACCAATCGTTCTGGGAACCAATGTAACACCCTTAAAATTGATATATTATAAAGTAGTAATAAATTGAATAGTGTATTATTGATTTTCCGGTAAAATGAGAAAATGATATAAAGATGATAAAAGAGAAGATTGAGGTGTATTAAAGAAAATTGAATTGAGAAGTTTGTTGTGGGATACTAAATTAAAGTAAGGATTAAATTGTTAAGGTGTCAAATGTTGAGGTTCAAATATAATTATTCAAAAATTGAAGGATTGAAATATAAATATGAGAAAAACTGAAGGACCAAAAGTGAAAAATAACCCCATTTCTTATGACATGAAATTGGTGTGCAGAGATTGAATTGAATAAGTGGAAAAATATGAAGGACTAAATCATAATTTTATAAAAAATGAGTAGTTACTTAAGAGTGAAATTTAAAGAAACATGAGAGGTAAAATGGTCATTACCCAAATTAGATAATTATATGATGAAATAATTAAGGAAGAAAAGTGTGAAATTATGATTGGTTGAATATTTTATTATTGTTATAAGATATTTTCATATTTTAATTAAAATATTAAAGATATATTTACATGGAAGTGCGAAGAAAATTCTCCACACCGTCCATGCACTCAAGGTGACACCATTGTAAATAGGGGAGGAGTTCTCTTTTTCTTACAATTTGGTCCTTATCATGAAATCTCACTTTTTCTTACAATTTTTTTGATAATTTCTATAGCTACCCAAAAGGAGAAGTGAAGTAGAAATTTTAGAGAGTTAGGATACCATCTTGGAAGCAAGAAATTGGAGTTGGAGATAAAGAAAGTTGAGGAGAAAGTGAAGAGATTAAAGAGGCAAGGTATGTACTTTAAGGATTTTACTTCATTTAATTTTAGTCTAAGTGTAGAAAATGTTAAATAGTTGAATTAATTATGAATGTGCAAATAGTATGAATGAAATTATATTAGTACAATGAAATAGTAGAAAAAGGGCTAAGTTGTAAAGTAAACAAAATAAGATATGTGGAATAGAATGTTAAAAGGAGAATATAAATGAAGTGTGATGATATAGTGATTACATCAAAAAGTGATGGTGTGATGAAATTTCCAAGTTAACTTGCATTTGTGAAAATGAGGACTAAATTGTAAAGTGTACAAAAGTTTATGATTTAAATAAAATATTATAATAAAGAGTTTAAATGATGTGTTAGGTGTTAGAGGATAAATTACAAAGTGATACTAAAGTGAAATTATATTAAATGATGAATTTTATGAAATTTATAATTGAAATAAGAGAAGTTATGATAAAATTATATATTAATGATATGTGAGTTTTAGAGATTAAATTGAATAATAATCAAAAATATAATAAATACATGTTATTAGATAAAAGTTAGTGCAAAAGAACCATGTGAAAGAAAATGTTTCAACTAAAATAGTTTTTGGACAGCAACAATGACAACAGTGACTCGACTTTGAAAATTCACCAAAAATTGTAAAAATTGAGTTAGAGGTTGAATCAAGTATAAAATTAAAGTTTAATGAGTCTAGTTTTTCATAGAAGAAATTGTGAAAGCAATGAAATTGTATATTGTGAGATATAATAATTTCTGTGAGGCAAGGTCAAAATAATTTCGAGTTTTCCTATTCTGGCTTTGAAAAATCATTATAAATTGTAAAAAAATAATTAAGTAATGAAATTTATATGACTAAAAACTTGATGAGTCTATTTTTAATGGAAACAAATGTAAATATAATCCGAGTCTTTTTTTAAAAGATAATTAATTTTTAGTGAAAGAGGGGTAGAGCTACCTAGTAGCAGAACAGGAGAAGAATTGAAGAAAAAATTGTATTGATTAGCTTATGTATAAATTATAAAATTTTTAAGGTAAAACTTTCATCAAGACTAGAGTTTTTTTTTTAAAAAAAGTGGAACTTAATTTCGAATTTTGCAGGTCAAGATATAAATAATTTAGTAATTGTTATTCAAGACGACAATTTTGTTAAATGTGTAAATAGTGAAAGAATAATTAATGTAACAATTAAGCATACCATACTAAAGGTAAAATATTTTTATATAAGTACATGCACATATAGAATGTGGAATAGAGAGGAGGAGGTGAAAAATAATACGAGAGTTATTACATTAGGAAATTATTGCAAAGGATAGATTTATTAATACATAAAAGAAGCTCAAATGAATTATTGAAATACTAAGCGAGTGATTGCTATAAAATAAATTAAGAGAGTCCTAATTGATATATTGATTGGTAAAGGTTGTCAATAGTGAGGACATGTAGAAATAGTAAACTATTATTTTTTAAAGTGTGAATCCTCTAATGGATTTATTTATAAAACTTCAGTTATTGTGATAATGTTATGAATTTTGATATAAACGACATGTACATGAGATTCTTTAAAACAATATCATATATTTTAGAAATAAGTTAACGAGTAATGACTTTTGATAAAAAAATTAATATATATTTGACTAATTGTAATAATTATGAGAAGTTACAGTGTAAGATGCAAATTATCGTAAAATGATATTTTTTAAAAAAATTCAAAACACCGAACCATATTTTGGTATCGATACTAGGGACATAGTACAAATACTTTGACAAAGGTATCGATACTTATGATTAAATGTTGAACATCGAAACTTAAACTGATATCAATACTAGGTAGGTGTATCGATACTTGAGTCAAGGTACCAAAACCATACAAAGGGTATCAATACTTGACTCCTCTGGAACTAGTTTTTTACTTTATAAAATATTTGAGACAAATTGTTTTTTGTCCCTGAAGTATAAAAAGTTTGCAAATAAGTATTTGCTGTAGATAATTCTATTAACTTGACTAGAAAGAGTATTTGAACTATATTTCTCTTAAGTTGCTTCGACAATGAATGCAACATTCTGGTGCTCCGACCCGATGAATGGATCAGGTATGAGGGTGTTACAACCAATTGGTTAGATTAATTCAAAATTGGTTCAATGGATTTTTTAGCTCGGTTCAATTAGTCTGTATTGGTTTGCAGGTCAGCCATTTTTAACCTGTCTCCAGATCGATACCTAACTAGTTCCCAATTTAACTAGTCGGTTTGATCCAGTTTAGATAACATTAAATTTTGAAAGTTTTTATATTTTTAAAATTATCTATATTTTTTTGAATTTTAAATAGTATTTTTTTATGTTTTTTATTTATATTATAAAAATAATGTTAATAGTTTTAAAAAATTTTAAGTACTTTCAAAGGGTAAAGGCCAAATTGACAATGTAAATGTTGAGGGATAAAAAAATTATTTTACCTTTGATATTGTTAACTTTAATGGCAAAATTAGACAAAGGGACTAAGATTTTCAAATAAAAAACGTATAGGAACCTTTGACATAGTTAAACATTTATTATTTTTAGGGATCATACTATCAATTATTTAAAGGGAGTTGTTATACGCCTAGAGATTTCTGTCTAAAATTTGTTTGGAGCTTATAAAATTATATGGATAAGGATGGCGCCAAGTGTAGGAAGGGGCTTGGCCCCTCAAAATGGAAAATTATCATTTTAGCCTCTTTATGTTTTTAAGATTATAATTTAATTTAATGGTAAAATACACTTTAGTCCCCTAAAGATGAAAATTTTTATTTAATCTGTTTAAAATTCTAAAATAATAAGCATATACAAAGATAAATTTGTACTTTGACTTCTTTAAAATTTTATAATTTAATTTTGACCCCCAAAGATAAATTTCTGACTTAGTCCCTATACATGAATATCTTTATTGATAGAATTTATAGTTTTTCCTTCATCTTTTCTCTCTCATTTGTAGTTTCTAACATATTTTTCATAACTAGCTTCTAATGTCATATGCAATTATGCATTACATGTGATTTTATGCATTTAATATTTAATTAATTTTTTAAATATTATGTTTTATTTGCAATAATTAGCCGAAAATGATATTTCTTATTTGAATTACTAGATATAGTTAAAATACATTAATTTATATTTTAAATATCATAATAGAAAATTATTATACCCCTACCTCAATTTGGACTCGGTTGGACCCTCTATTGGGCCACCTAGGTCATATTGAGTGGCATAATTGGGTAAGGACCATCACTTTCTTATAGATACCCAAATGAATCAATATTGTAGGGGACTCATATCAACTCTCGACCCTAATACACTAAACTCTCAACCAGTTCTGCACGAGTCCCTCTACCTTGGTAGCTCTCGGCTCTAGAATGGGTGAGTCGACCCTCCTTGCACCACTATCCTTACCTCCCTCATTGATACTATGTATCAACAAGAATTTTTAAATAATAGTTAATTAAAGTATTTTTAACATATTCAACATAAAATGTAGTTAACATATTCAACATAAAATGTAGTTTTATTTTATGTAATTACTGCGAAGTAATATTCTTCAAAATAATAACTAATAAACATAATCAACTCCAATATCAATTAAGTGATATTTAAGATGCTTATAATTCTATTCAAGTAATAACTTCATTTTATATCAATGAAATTAACACAACTTTTTTTTTTTGTCAAAATTTTTTTAAGTAATAATTACAATTACAATTACAATTACAATTATAATTAGCACAACTTTTTCTTATATTTTATGCTTAGAGAGCTATTCAAGTAACAACTCTATTTTAAAATTAGCACAACTATTTTTTAATTAATAATTGCAAATTAAATTATAATTATTTTAAAACGTGTAATTATCACAACTTCTATTTTATTCACAATTTTTAACTAATAATTTTAAACTAAATATTATAATTACTTTTAAATGTCAATCTAATAATTTGATTGAAAATAAAGTGTATTCTCATCAATTTAAAAGCTTTTCCAAACCCATACTTTTATATATGCTTAAAGCTTTTACTGTTCCATGTTTTGTTCCAACGTGTTTTGGAACATGCTGCCAACATTCAATGTCTCACTAGCTGTTTGAAGGTATTGTTGAACGAGATATTGCTTTAGTCAAAAGGTTGTATATTGACATCTTTGACTGTAACATCCCGAATTTTATATTAATGATTTAAAAATAAGGAAATAGCCTAGTGGTTAATTGATAAATGAAAAAGCATGGAATTAAATTAAGGTCCTAAGTTTGAATATTTTCCCTTGCAAAATAATTAAATTTTGCAAAATCCCTTATTTTTTTAATGTGTGTATCGTCCATGCCCTATTAAACCTAGGTATAAATAGCATTTTTACCAAATTTTAATAGACTTTAATAATATTTTTTCCACCCCAGCCATCCCTCCCCTCTCCTTTCTTCTCCTTTCTTTTCAATTTTTCTTTTTTTCTTCCTTGTTGCCGTCACCCAAACCCTTGCACCACCATTTCTTTTTCTTTTATTTTTCCACAAGATCTTAAACCATCTTCTCCTCAATCTTGCTGCCATTTTCCCCTTAATTTTCCACCCTCAAATCTAAAATTTTGGATCTCTAAGAATGGCTCTCATTGTTGTCAAGAAGAGCCATTGCTGCGCCTTTCACCTAGCTTGTGTAAGTTCTTGTTTTCTTCCAATTTCTTAATGAATTTTATGAGTTAAAAACCCAAACTTCCAGACTTAGAATTGGAGTGATTTTTAAAGTTTTAAAAGGTATTTTTCCAGCCTTCCAAGTGTTTTTAAATGTGCTTTTAAATCAGCCTCAATTTAGCTGCCATTGGTGGTGGTGTGTGCGTCTAAGGGCTCAAAAAATAGGGCTATTATTTCTTTATTTTCTTCCATTTATTTCCAAAAATGTCTTGGGTTCTTGAACCCTTCCTAATAAGCCTTTAATCATGTATAATTAGGAAAAAAAACAATCTTGATCAATCAGTGACTCAGATTTGACAGTTCGGGAAGCATAAGTGTGGTTGATTATGGACTAGAGTGTAGTTTCAGTTTAGATGTTTGGGTAATTGTTAATTTATTAAATTAAAGATTTTAGCCATGGATTAGTTACTTATTTTTAGTATTTAAATGTGTTAGGTTCCGGCTTAAATGCCCTGAATCAATAGTGAAGCCGAAAGACATTTGCGCATACGATTCACATCTAATCAGTGTAAGAAACCTAACTAGTTCGGATTTGAAAAATAGTTATAATTGTAATGGTTGGATTGAACCCATAAGTGGGTGTTTGGGGGCTATTTAAGAGGCATATTGATTGATTTTAATACTGATTTTTAATTTAGGTTCATTTTAAAGCTTATTAGAAAAACTACAATATTTACAAGTGTGTTGCGGAAAAACATAAAATAAAGTATGGGTCCTAACTTAAAAACTTGAATGTTAATAATGATTTTAATGATATAATTGATGATTTAGCTTATTGATCGAGCTTAGTTAAATGGATAAGTAATTAAAATTGCAAGTGGTCGAACCAGGTACGTTTTGAGCCCTAACTATTTGGCATGTTAGCAAAGTTGCTAGTTTGACTGAATGATTGCATGATTGTTATTGTTGTGAATGGTTAGTTAATTTAATGTATGATTGGTTGTATGGATAGAATGATTCTGAATGAAAATAAGGCTTATGCATGATATATTCTTACGCGTAATTTTTTATGAAATGTTGAAAGATTGCTATATATGTACATAGAAAGTCTTGTAAGAATACGTGAAATTGTGATTTGTTGAATGATATCACCTTAATGGTAAATCAAAAGTGGGTTCCATGATCCTACTCACTGAAAGTATTTGATAATTCTAGAGCATGTTGAACATGCCAATAAATTGTGAAATTATTGAATGATGACCATGTATGAGATTGTATGACATATGTATGTGCATTAGGGTGGGTTATTATTGTGGTGGACGGAGGAATTCCGTGGAGATTCGATAGCATATTAAGTTTGCATTTATTCGTAGTGAGTGCACTGCACCAGAGATTCGAGGAGATTTGACGATTTTATCTTATTTATTCGTTATATGGAAGATTTTCTGCAATTATATTCATTTGGTGGTTTTACCACATAGAGCTTTGCTCGTATTCGTTGGAGTTTGGCAGACGGATTTTAGGGAACTTATGGTGTGTAGCAGATGGTTGGGGAAGGAAATTCAATTTGCATTATAATATGATCATGACTCATTACATTTTTATTAATGTTGTTTGATTGTGATTTATGGTTCTACATATGAATGCTTTCACATGTGCTAAATGCATTTTTGTTTAGACTCACACTGAGCTAGTTAGCTCACGCCATTACTTCAAACTACTCAAGTAACTAACGAAATTAGGACCAAACTTGGCATGTGAACATATTACAGACTTCGGGCTTAATTTCAAACTATTATTTTTATTTTTGTTTTATTTAAAATTCCCTAAGTTTATTTGGTTTTTGGACTATAAAGCGATTTGAACTGTGGTTTGGGATTGTTTCTGTTCTGGGGATTTTTCATGCATGCATAGCTTCACGTATGAAAATGACTTATTATTACATATTGAAATTGGATTAAGCATGTTTCTTGGCTTAATTAATAATTGAGTTTTTAATCGGGTTTTCCGCTGCAATCAAGATAATCAAAGTTATTTTTCAAAAGCAACGATGTGTAAAGAATTTTTCTAAAAACCAAGGCAGTGCTATGAACTTGACTTAATCAAGATTGGATTTTAATAATGAACATTTTTTTCTCAAAATAACAAAGGTAACCGAGATTTTATTAAAAAAGAGAGTGCATTTAAGGTTTTCAACCATCGATAGGGTAAAATTGTAGTTTAGGTGTCCAATGTGATTTTCACGATCTGACCATAACGTCTAAACCAGGTTTGAGAGGTTACATTTAGTGGTATCAGAGCTTAGGTTCAAAACCTCGGATTGAATTTTTAATCTTTTCAAAACGAGTCTACATGCATCATAAATGAAAAGGGCATTTTTGGAAAAAAAACAAACCAAAGTATTTTGAAAAGTATTTTGCAAAAAATGACGAAGTCCAAAAGTCTGAAGCCATGCCTATAGAAATAGTAATGAAACTTTAGTATGATAGTAGAGACTACTGTATAAAATTTGTAATAAAAGAATTTTTGATTGAGAGTGCGCTAAAAGATTTAACAAAGTATTAAAAATATTCTTACTTATTGTAGATCCATAAAATACCGAAATGAAAACACTCGTGGAATGATAACTCGTGGTAGGAGGGGAAATAGGGGACAACCTCTGAGGGCCTCGGTTTGGTCGGTTGCGTCTCAAGAACAGTACATAATAATGAACAGAATGAAGCTATTAGTGAACCCACTATTGAGGGTGGGATTATGGATAATCGAGATAATTACGATAAGGATGATCTTGTAACACGAGCTTTGTTAAGGGCTTTAAATCAGGTTGTTGGGGCTCCAATGAGTGATGTTAGTCGTAGGATGATTGTTGAGAGGCTCTGCTCTATTGGGGCAAAATTGTTCAGGGGTATTGCTGAAGCTACTCTTATTGTGGTCGAGTATTGGAAGGAGACCACTGAACGTATTTTGGATGATTTGGACTACACTCCTAAGTAAAAATTTAAAGGTGTTGTATCCTTGTTAAGGGATGAGGCTTACAGGTGGTGGCAATCTGTGGTTAGGGTTACACTACTAGAGCGTATTGATTGGGCTTACTTTCAGGAGGCCTTCTAGGGTAAGTTTGTCGATCCTCGTTATGTGGAAGCCCGACGATTAGAATTTATTGAACTGAAACAAGGTGATAGGACTGTTTCTAAGTATGAAGAAAAATTTCTGAGGTTAAACTGCTATGCACCTAGTATGGTAGCATCTGGACAAGAGAAGAATTTTCATTTTTAGGAGGGCCTAAGGTATGACTTTAAGTTTCAGGTAACTCCGAACCAGGAGTGTGTGTTTGAGGCTTTGGTTGAGAAGACCAAAATTATTGAGGAGATCAAGTGCATAGAGTGTGAGAAAAAGGGGAAACAGAGGGATCAACCCAAAAGAGAGGTGGCCTCTGTTGGGCCAAACATGCATCCTGTTAAGCGAGCCAAAGAGGCTAGGCCACCACAAAATAGGGAGGCAGTGGGCCTTAGAGAAAGGCAAAATCAGGTATGATAGTATTGTCAAAGGCGTCATCTGGAAAAATGTTGGAGAAGAATGAGTGCTTGTTTGGTTTGTGGCTCGATAGAGTATAAGATTGAGGACTGTCCTTGTCGATATGATCAGGTATAAGCTTCGAATCAGAATCAGTACCCTACTAAGGGTCAAAATTAGAGGCATAATCAGGGTGCTCGGAAGGGTCGTAATCAGAATAGAAATGAGCATGGTAATCAAGGACAGAGAGCACTAGTTCAGGGTGTGAATAGGGCTGAAGCTAGGTAACCTACCTTGGTATATGTAGCTAGACGCTGAAAGGATAAAGATGTGGTTGACTAGGTGCCTTTACTATCTATTCAGTGCCTTATTTTGCATTGATTGATATAGGATCTACTTATTCTTATATTGCTTGTGATGTGGTTGTAAAATGAGGGATTGGGGTAGAGAAAACTGAAAAACCTATTACTATAGTCAGTCATTTAGGATCATTTATGCTTGTGAATAAAATTTATAGGTAACGCCCTTTAGAAATTCAATGAGAGATTTTTCCTACCGACTTAATAGAATTTCCTTTAATGAGTTTGATTTAATTCTGGGGATGAACTGGTTGGTTGAGCACCGAGTTCATTTGGATAGTACACTGAAGAAGGTAACTTTAGTTACGGAAACTAGAAAGGAAATTCTTGTGGTTGGGGAACGTCAAAATTATTTATCTAATGTGATCTTTGCCATGGTAGTAGAAAAGATGGCGCGTAAGGGGTGCAAAACGTTTCTGGCTTATGTTTGAGATACAAGCGTTGTTGATCCTTCTGTTGATGGCATTTGTACAGTAAGATATTTTTTTATGTGTTTCCTAAGGAACTGCCAGTGTTGGCTCCGGATTGAGAAGTACAATTTTGTATTGAATTGTTGACAGGAGCGACATCGGTTTCCATTGTTCCCTACCGCTTAGCACCTAAAGAGCTTATGGAGTTGAAGGTTCAGTTACAGGAATTGTTGGATAGGAGTTTCATTTGGCCTAGTGTTTCTCCATGGGGCGCACTGGTTCTGTTTGTGAAGAAAAAGGATAATACACTTCGGTTATGCATTGAGTACTGGCCACCTCCAAATGTACCAATATCCAGTGTAGAAATCCTGCACAAAATATATGAAAAGTGGTATTCGCAAGTATATGGGTCAAGTTGTAATTTAGTTACAACGGAGTAGGTAAGTACTCTAAGGATTGTACCCAAGGGAGACGAGCACTAAATTAATTCTAATTTAAACATAAATAGATCTAATTATTACTTTAATCGAATTATAGTGCGAAGAATTAAAAGAAAGGTTTTTGATAACTATACTAAAAATAATAAAAAAAGGAAATAAAAGAAAAGTAAATAAATGCAAAACTAAAAATCAAATAATTGAATATGTATCAACTTTAGGCATGAGTGATTAGCTTGCTTTGGCAGTCATATTCAAGTGTCGTCTCAGGTTTTCTTGTTCACTCAACTAGTTAATACCCTAATAGGATCTTTTGATCTTCAATTGAAGTATTGAGTCTGTAAGAACTACTTATCTCTCGACCTTACAGTCCAGACAGATTTAGGGTTAAGATGTTCACTGTTAAACCATACCAAATCTGGGTTAATTCCCACCTTAATGACTTTTTAGGGTTGTCAGGCCTAGGGTTTTAGGTTCTTCCTCTCCTGAAAGTTGATCCACTAAGAAATCCCTATAAAATAGTCAATTAATCATACCTGCACTCACTAATCCCCCATAGGAGGATTAGTTCCTCATGGGTCTAATAAACAATATAAAATTGATAAAAAGAATAAACATAGAGAATAATTCAAGAGAATAATGTTTAGAAGAAGCCTGACTTGTATTTAGAATTAAGCGTTGAATCCTCACAGAGTTTGATTGTATTTTCACAAATCCGACCTCTCTACAAAAGTAAATAATAAGAACTGAAATAAAAATCTAAAACCTAAAAAAAAAGAAAACTAAAGTCTAGATTGAAAAAGAAAATTATACAATATGAAAGTTGTGTCTAACATGTGTTAAATGAGCCTATTTATA
The DNA here is from genome assembly GCF_007990345.1 of Gossypium hirsutum. Taxonomy (NCBI): domain Eukaryota; kingdom Viridiplantae; phylum Streptophyta; class Magnoliopsida; order Malvales; family Malvaceae; genus Gossypium; species Gossypium hirsutum. The sequence continues at coordinate 69,840,875 of NC_053427.1, forward strand.
GACTTTAGGGTGACTGTCATCCTCAACCATAGCTCAACTACCTTCCTTGTGCTTAACATTTGATTGTGCAAACCAAAACACCCTTGGATCGTAATTATTTTTTTGTAAAGAGGTGATGTCGTGACACACCAGGTCCTGTGTCAGACATCAAGGGAAGTATGCTCAACTTCAGGGTGTCTTTAACGGTATGTCGCAACATCCTCTCGCTGTGTAATGACATTGAAGACAGTCTTGGAATTCTTCTATTCTGCTTCTTATGTTGTGATATCTAATGCTCCATATTGCAATATAGTGAGCAATATTGAGTTAGCACACCTTCTAATGGTCTCCTACACGCTCATAAAGTATATTAGCTCACCCTTAGGTCTCATTTGGCCCTTAAGATCAATACAAGACTCAAATTACACACTTTATTAAATTGAACTAAACTTACAAAAATGTAATTAAAACTTAACTAAAATGCTTATGTTCAATCTCCTAAAGTGCAAAAACCAGTTTAATCTACTACATTGAATTATGGCAAATCAAACTGCCCCACACTTAAGTTATTGCTTGTCCTTAAGCAAAGCGAACAAAATAGAAAGTAAAAAGATGACCCTTGAGTAAGTGTGGTACAAATGCTAACTTTGGAGCACATGAATAAGTGTTTCATGTTCACACATAATCGACATAATATATAGTTGACTTGCCACATTTGATATCAAACATCTATGTTCAGTATATTACAAAATATACAAGCATTAAGGGTCTCAAATATAGAAATCCATCAATAAATTATAAAAGTAATTTGATTATTCTAGTAGAATACAAACAATCAAAAATGCAATTATTCAGTATGATTTAAAATTGTGAATAACTCTACTGATCTGCCGTAATTCAATGTAACAGATTAAACTACTTTTCAAATTTAAAGTGCTTGAATACAAGCATTTTTATTATGTTTTAGTTAAGTTTTCTTAGTTTTATTTACATTCAATAAAAAGTGCAAATTGAGTCTTTTATTGACCTTAGAGGACAAATTAGGCCTAAGGGAGAGTTAACACACTTTGTAAGTGTACAGGAGACCTTTAGAAGGAGTACTAAACTAATACTGGTCGTTATGTGGCAACACGGGATGATCGATGTCTCAACATAGGGAGCAGAATAGAGAAAGCTCAAGGCTGCCTTCAATCTCGTGACACAGATTGAAGGTGTTGCGACATACCCTTAAAGATAGCCCAAGAGGAGTATACTAATTGCCATGCCACGAGACAAGTCCTGGTGTGTCTTGACATCAACTCTATGATGAAAGTTAAACATGAAGTAGATGTGTTTTGGTCTGCACGATCAAACTTAAAGCTTGAGAACATCATCTAACTAGGGTTAAGGACGACAGCCATTTAGAAACTATACATATGCTCCTTTAGCACATGTGATGGTCATAATTCCTTTAGCCTAGATTCTCTGTGTAAAATTTAGTTTAGTATTTCATTTTTAGGTTTAGACTTATTTCAGTTGTTCTTGTTGATTTTAAGAGATTTGAATTGTGGAAGCATTCAAACTTTGTGGATTCGCGATTAATCTCAACACAATCAAGCTCTTTCATGTACTCTATCTTGTCGATTTAATTAACATGCTTTCTCTTTACATCAATTCTATATTGTCTATGAAAGCCATGAGGAACTAATCCCTCTATAGGGATTAACGAGTGGAGGTATGATCTGTTAATTGTTTTGTAGGGTTACTCAATGGAGTAGTTGTTTGGGAAAAGAATAACGTGAAACAAACCTTAGGCCTAACAACCCCAGAAAGTTATCAAGGTGAGAATTAACCCAAAATTGATATGGCCCATTCGTAAACACCTTCACCCCAAGACAATCTAGATTGTGAGGTCGGAAGATAAGTAGTTCTTGCTAACTTGTTATGTTAGTGGAAGATCGAAAGAACTTGCTAGGGTAGCGACTAGTTGATTGACGAGAAACCCGAAACGACAGTTGATGGAGATTATCGAAGTGAGCTAATCACCCATAATCAAGATTTGATTTATTCTACCTTTCTATCTCTTGAAGTCTATTTCTTTCATGTTATTTTGTTTTATTTTTTTATTATAAAAACACTTAAACAACTCTTTTTATGTTTTTGTACTTTAACTGATTTGAAGTACTAATTAGATCTTTTTAGTGTTTAGATTAGAATTGACCTAGCACTCGTCTCCCTTGGGTACAATCCTCGGAGTACTCACCTACTTCGTTGTAAAAAACTATATTACAACTCGATTTGTATACTTGCGGATACCGTATCATATTTCTATATCTTATTGCAGTATTCACACTTTGGAGGTGGTCATCTCCCTAGATCACATAGGGTTTTTTGACTTGTAACATTTTGCGGCTTAGGACATGTATGGATTTCAAGAATAGTAAGCATCAAAGATTCAAGCATGAAAATAGTTTGGCACATCATATTGTCCCCTATTCTCCCCCTTAGTGACCTTTTCCTGCTCACTGCCTTATTTCTCCTTCTTTCACCTTCATTATTTCTCCTCTATAGGAAATCTTAGCATCATATGGTAACTACGGCTATCTCACAAGTTTTTTACACTGATGAATGAGTTTTTCTATTGTTGTGACTTTGTCACTTTTCTTTCTTTTTCATTGTACCTCACTCACAAATGTCTTCATTTTTCACATACTTTTTCTACTCGTGTAAAATTCCCTTTTTTTTGAATTTTTTTCTTTTTGCACTTTTAAGCTAACCTATAATCACAATACTCTACTGATCTTTTCTATCGCACTGCTTTTACAAAACTACGGCAATGTTTCTATTTAACCCTCATTATGTATGGCCAGATGCCTATAATCATGCAATTCAGAACCAAAGAAAAGGGTAAGCAGAAATCATCGTTTTTAACTCAGGTTTTATATAAAGGCGCATCAAAAAGAGTTTTCTGGCTCAAAATAGGTTCTAAAGATGAATAAATAAGGCTAGCTTTTTGGCTTTAAGTGTCTACCAAACAATGCCTTAGGTATCCCTAGGTATCTCAATATTCACAAATTTAGTCAACCAAACAGTCATAAATTCAATAATTTATCATTAATATTAACATGCTCATTTCTTTGTATTCTCCTTATCATTTGGTACATTCAATTTCTTAATACATATTTATAGTGAAATATATAAAACTTAATCGTCTAATAATAAAAAATTTAAAATCACCTATCCTCATGCCAAATTTACTGTAAATACAATCAACCTATGCATATGCTCCTAACTAATCACTTGTATTTCTACAGGCTCGTACACAAATTACAATAAAAATCAAAGAAAATCATAAAAATTTCAAATAAATTTTCTATGTTACCTCTACATATTAGATAACACATTATCTTTAATGTGGAGCCTTGTAAAAGATAAGGAACGAAGTTACCCAATTGATCATGATAGTTTCGTGGGCTATTGGTGGGTGCTTTCTTCTTCAATCGTTGACAGCTCAAAATTATTGTGCATCCACTATGTCGGGTTACTACATAGAAAATTTAAACAAAACGAAAAACAACTAATAATCTACTATTACTCCTACTCCTAACAAATGAAATAACTTTAAAATCATCTCAAATTTAGTACAATCTTTAAAAACCAAAATTAAAAGTTCAGTCATCCTCCTCAAAATCCATCTCATCATCTTCTTCCCCCTTCTCAGCTCCTTCTTCTTCTTCACTCTTCTGCCCTTTTTTTTTCTCTGGATTTGTCGGTTCAAACATATTCAGTGTATAATTAGGCACCCTAATATTGTTTTGCCGCATGAATTCTTAAAAAATCGAGCCTAACTCCTGCATTTAGTGTATCATCCAGTCCATCTTAGGATGACTGCTTTCACCAATTTCGTGTTGAGTGGTTGATTTTGCTTTTCTGTGCGACAAAGTTGGAATGGGCATCATCTCTTGCTAGCATTTATTCCACTCCTTAATTTGTTTAGCCCAAAGCTTAGTGTATTGTGTATACAGAGTGTCGCCAATTATGCTTCGAGATGGTTTCATTGATTGCTCCATGGATGCCATCAGAATGCCTACTCTTTTGCATAAGGCCGTCACTAAGTGGGGAAAGAAAACACCCACTTTCTGGCCACTAATGCATCGCTTCATATTTTGGTATATCCACGTTTCGGTGCATACATGTTTTCTCTACAAAATACTGTAAAGCAAAACTGCTGAAAAGTATTGACATTAGAAACATTCAAAGTAGGAGCTATTCTAGTGCACAGAAATTGAATCCACATTTTTTCTTTAGGAGACATTATTTCTCATTTAAAGGAGGTTGGAATACCAGCACATGAGTGACATTTCTATTCACCCTTCCTTCTGTTAGAAAATTTATAATGTTGTCCATATTTGTATCTCTAAAGTACTTCAAATTAGTTTCTTTTGAGATTGTACAAAAATGTTCCCATCTATGATATCTAACTAAAGGTCATATATTGGGATAGAGAACCATTGATGGTTCAAATCCTCTCTCTTGAATAAACTTTTTTCCTTGAATTTCTAAAAAATAATTCTTGATGTTTGGATTTGAGAAATTAGATGGATTTGAAACCATTGAAGGTTCCAGTTCATTAGTTATTCTAACCTTTCGTAGAGACATTTTGAGTATTACTTAAGTTCAGTAACTAACGAACTAGCAAGCAAAGTTTCCAATGGAACTGTAAAAATAAGAGTTAGGAACCCTTAACCTTAAATGGAGATTCGTCAGATTCCCTTGAGGACTCTTGTTGTTCTATCTCCAAATCCTTGCACTGAATTCAAAAATAAGATCTGCAAAACAAATATTTAGGAACAAAATAAAATTTAGAGATTTTAAAAAATTTAAGGCTTTAAAAATTTAGAAAATTTTGAGACAATCAGAGGTTAAAGAGGTTTTTAAGGGTTAAAAGTGTTTTGGGGTTTTAAAATAAATATTTTTAGCTTAAAATCGTGTATAATTAGTTTTAGTCATTTGGGTTACGCAATTGGGTCAAGTCAATCCTACAGAAAATTACAGCGATGTTGTGACACAAGGGTTCCATGTCGCGACACACTCTGGGATTTTGGATTTCTAAGTATACTGGCTCTAATGTCACGACACGCAAAGTTTGTGTCTCAACATTGAGATGGTTTCCTCAATTTCTTTGATTCTAGCCTTCGTATTGCGATACGGGGTTGTCATGTTACGAAATTGACTCTGTTTTTTCCCAAACTTCCAATTTTTAGAGTGTCACAGTTCCTATAAAACATAAATATGATAAAAATTAAAATCTAGACTAAACAGTTAGTTAAATATACAATAATTTACAAATAGTTAAATATCAATTTAAATAATCAAGTTTTACTATCGGATTCATCCAACAACACCATTAATTCAAATAAGGATGATTCTCTGATTCTTTTAGTATTAGTCCATCATCCGTCGTGCCACTCCACCTTCTTCCATTTATCTCTTTCCCTGAACTTGTTCTTTTGACCCGCATTAATTGTAGGAAGTACGTCCCTTGATTCAGGATTATTAACGTTAAAGATAGATAATTTATTACAATTCTCCCCTAAGTCCTTTTTATTTTCCCTACTCTATTGGTGACAACATTGAAAATTTCAGTTTCGCCATTAATCTTCATTATTAATTCATTATTTTCTAGATCAATGGTGGATTTTGAAGTGGCTAGAAAAGGTCTTCCTAACAGGATTGGTATCTCTCGATCTTCTTCAAAGTCTAAAACTACAAACCTGTTGATATGATAAAGCTACGCATTTTGACTAACACATCTTCCAATACTCCTTTCGAATGTACTAAAGATCTATTAGCCAAATATAGTGTAATTTGTGTATTCTTTAGGTCCCCTAACATGAGTTTTTCATAAATAGATAAAGGCATTAGATTGATGCTAGCCCCTTAGTCACATAGAGCTCTATTAAATTGGCTACTCCCTATATCTATGGGAATTGTGAAACTTCTCAAGTTTTTCAGCTTTTGGGGAACTTGTCTATAAATAAAGGCACTATAGGAAGCGCTTATATTAACTTGTTCACCTACCTTAATTTTCCTATTTCTTTTAAGAATTTAACGTACTTAGGAACTTTCTCAATTAGTTCAATTAAAGGCAGGTTGACATTAATGTTTTGAACAAGTTTAGAAAGCTTACAAACTCATCGTCATCCCATTTTTTGTTCTCTTCCATCCTTGAAGGGAATGGTATCTTTGCAATAGTAGATTCCTTAATTGTCTCTTTCTCTGGTTCAACTGACGTGTTGCTATTTCCTCTTGTTCTGGTTCATTATTAGCTTCTAACAGTTCTTCCTGAAGGTCATCAGTGTTTTCCTTACTTACCTCTTGAGTTGGGATCTCTGGGCTACTCAGTACTTTACCCGATTGGAGTGCGATTGCTTTCACATGTTATTTCCCTTCTCTCTAAAGATTATCTTCGGTGTTGCTAGGAATAGCTATGCCAATTTGTCTTTTTATATCACCCATCATGCTCATCAATTCGCTCATCTGATCTTCAAGCTTAGTCAATGTTTTTGAGAATTGGTGCACTCAGACTGCACCTGCTTTACGTCTGTCCTCATTGACTACATTTCCACTTTGATTCAATCCAAATGCTGACCACATACAGTATGGTCTTTTGGGTTGGCCCTTTCTTAAGGTTTTTATAAATAAAGAGGCTGATAATTAGTGTTTTTAACTTGATTAGAACTATCACCTCCTCCTTGATTTCCTCCTCATCTCAAGTTCCGGTGATCTCTTCATCTGGGATTATACGTATTCGAATAAAGATTTCCACCCGTATTCTCAATGTAGTTCACATCCTCGATGGGATTGTTTGTAACACCCTTACCCATATTCAATGCCAGAATAGGATACGAGGCATTACCGAACTTACAAAGTAAGCAAACATACAATTTTGAGTCATAAATTTGCACCCAAATTTAGACCACCCACATTCAATCATAAAGTCCCTAATACGAGCCTACTAGGCCCGAAACATGCTTTGGAAGTGGTTCGAGGCTAAACCGATAACTTAGGAAATTTTTACAAAACTTAGAAAATTTTTGCTATGAATAGAGGTCACACGCCCGTGTGGCTTAGGACATGCCTGTGTGGGTAGGCCATGTGGTCACGCACGCCCGTGTCCTTAACCCATGTAACTCTCTGTTTGCCAATGCATGAATAAATTGATGTCACACGGCCAAGTCACACGCTTGTGTGCTAGGCCATATGGTTAATTTAATTTTCATAAAATAGGTGCAGACTTCACACGGTCGGGACACACGCCCGTGCCTAAGGCCGTGTCCCTCACACAGCTAAGACACACGCCCGTGTCTCTTCCCGTGTGCTCAATTCTGAGCATTCTGTTTCTCAAAATTAAGATGCAGGGGACACATGGCCAGAACACATGCCCATGGGGCAGATCGTGTGTCACACACGGCCTAGAAACACGCCTGTGTGTCTACCCGTGTGGACAAAATAAAGGTTATCTACCAAGCCATTTTTCACCCTCATTTACACCTACACTCACGCACAAGTTCAATGGCATAATACATGGCATGTTTAAACAACCAAAACATCCATGGCATGTTTAAACAACCAAAACATCCATAATCAAGGCTAAATCATATCATTCATTACCAACACTTAACATATTTACTATAGCATAATTTACCAAATCAATTCATACCAAACTCACAGTCACAAGTATCTACATGATTACTTTCATCATGTATAATTCTACTTAGATTTCCTAGCACACCAAAGGACCCATCCCATCCATTTCACAACAAGTCATTTAACCATAATAAACACATAGTAACCCATTACAAAACACAAAAATAAGAAGGCATTAACACATATACTTATATAAATGAGCTTACAATCATTTTAGCCAAAATAAGTCAATTACATGGCTAAATACCAAATCACCTTAAACAATTATAAGACAATACATTTGGCCAAATCAAATGAAACATATAACAAAATGACCAAGTACCTATACATGCCATACTCTCAAAATATTTTAAAATCATCGGCACCCAATCGACAGTTTGATAGTGTGATGCGACTTCTGACGATCTCCAATCCCGAGCTGGCTTGGTGACACTATAAAACATTGAAAATTAAATAGAGTAAGCTATTTAGCTTAGTAAGCTCGTATGAAGAAATAAGCAGCCTTACCATAAATTAATCATGCAAGTAATATAACATAAGATGGCATAATTTACCATAATCTCATGATCATAATTCACTTCCATCACAACTTACCTTGAAATCATCATTTCAAGAATTAATAATCATAAGCTTCGAGTACATACCTGTACCATCTCGTAACAAATTCACACTTATTCTCATCTTTGACATACCCGTAAACCACTCAGAATAATAATGTCAGACACTTGGGAATCTTGCACACTAAGTGCCATATATGTAGCCAATGCTACCTCAATCTCATATTGCATAATTGCTCGCTCTTGAGCTAATCAACGGGCCTACTCACACAAGTTGTTAGTCAAGAAGTAGCTACTCGAGGCTACTCACACAAGCTGTCAAGTAACCGCACATATACGGGTATACTCAGCCACCGATAGGACGTACGAGACTAGCACCCGAATCACATAATCACATAACACATGGTGACCCTAGTGACATGTCACTTGTATCCTAATCTATTCCTAAGGTTCGAGATTTCTTGCTTATCGAACCGTCATTGAACTCGTCCGTAAAGTTAAACTCGTCCGCACAATCAATCATACAGTTCATGCAATATTAAAGCATTTAAATACAATTATATTAAAGCTTATTTAACATACGAACTTACCTTGGTTACAAAAACGGCTATTAGTTTGATTTAGTCCACAACCTTGTTCTTTCCCCGGTCTAAACTCGAACTTCATTTTTCTTGATCTATAATATCAAATTTAACTTATTTAATCATCACATTATTCAATTCATCCCAAAAACACACTATGACAAAAATTATATTTTTGCCCCTAACCTTTTGACATTTTTACAATTTAGTCCCTAGGCTCGTAAAATGAATTTCTTTCAATTTCCTCACAATGCAAGCCTAGCCAAACCTTTTTCATGCTCATGACAGCCCACATTTTTCATTTATTCACAATTTTCTACTCATTTTATAGACTTTTATAAATAAGTCCCTATTTGTCTTTTTTACCGAAAATCATTTAAAAAAGTCATTTAACAAACAAAAAACATACATTTTCTACCATAAAACATCAAAATACATACATGTTCAACATGGGTAAAATTTTACACTTCACTTTTCTTTCAAATTAGTCCTTGAAATAACTAAATCAAGTTACAACGATATCAAAAATATAAAAATCGTTAAAAACGGGACAAGAACGGACTTACAATTGAGCTTGGAAGTTGGCCAAACCCTAGATATGGCTTCTCCTTATAAAATTTGGCTAGGGGGACTAAATTGAAGAAGATGGACACTTTTATTTGTTAATTTTGTCTTTATTTATCAAATGAGTAAAATGCCCTTAATGAAAAACTTAAAAATTTTACCTAACCATGTCCATTTTTGTCCATACTAATATAATGGTCTAATTACCATTTAAGGACCTCTAATTTAAGAATTCATAGCAATTAGGAACCTTTAACAGAGAGAACTCAAGTTTTGCACCTATTGCAATTTAGTGCTTCTAGTCAAATTGGACACTCAATCGATAAAATTTCTTAACGAAATTTTCATACAATCATTCAATCATACTGTAGACCTTAAAATAAAAACAAAATAAATATTTATACTTCAAATTTGTGGTCCTAAAACCACTGTTCCGATTTGACCTATAAATGTGTTGTTACAACTCTCCCCCCTTTAGGGATTTTCATCCCCGAAAAGCTTACAAGAAAAGAGATTAGGATACTGTTTTCTTATAGATTCCTCAGGTTCCCACATAGCCTCTTCGACCCCATGTCTTTGCCACAAAACTTTCACTAGGGCTATGCTTTTATTTCTCAATTATTTAACTTCCCGAGCTAAAATCTTGATCGGTTTTTCACCATAAGTCCTATCGGGTTGAATCTCAATCTCTGCTGGTGAGATTACATGCTGTGGATCTGATCGATATCGTGGTAACATCGACACATGAAATACATTTTGGATCCTTTCTAACTCCGACGGAAAGCTAATCGATATGCCACTGGCCTTATTTTTTCAATAATTTCATACGGCCCAATGAATCGCGGACTCAACTTGCCTTTGCGACCAAATCTAAGAATTTTCTTCTACGGAGATACTTTCAGAAACACTTTATCACCAACATAAAATTCAATATCCTTTCGTTTCAAATCTGCGTACGATTTCTATCGATCTGAAGCTGCTTTTAAACAATCACGAATTACTTTCACCTTCTCCTCAGTTTCTCTAATCAAATCAACCCCGTGAATCTGTTTTGCACTAAGCTCGGTCCAATACAACTGAGTTCGGCATTTGCAGCCATACAATGCTTCATACGGTGCCATCTTTATACTCGACTAATAACTATTGTTATAAGCAAATTCGACTAAAGGTAGATATTTCTCCCAACTACCTTCGAACTCTAAACTGTTAGTCAAAACGTAGCTTGTAATGACCCAAAATTTACGGGTATCGAAAAAGTGCATTTTGGGGTTACTGTTTTCGTAAAACGGTTTTGTAAATATTTATTAAAAATATTTAAGAAATTAGTTGTGTGGTTAATTAAGTTTTGGTTAGGTGAATTAGTTTGAATTAAGGTTAATTAGGTATAAGGATTAAATTGAATAAAGTGTAAAAGCTTAATTATAGAATAGAGAAAGCCAATGGACTAAATTAGCAATTAAGCCATAAGTGACAAGTGTGTGGTAATAGTGAAATACATGTGGTGAAATAAAATACATAAGTTAGTAATAATTACTTATTTACTTATTATATAAGTAAATATTATTTTATTATTATATTATTATATTATATTAAAAATTATATTATATTAATATAATGACATAAAAAAAAGAAATAGAACAAATGTATGGAAAATATAATTCCATGTGTATGTATAATATACATATATTTATTTGTATTTCTATAATCCGAATCTAATAATTATTTGTTGCATTTATTATTTAATATGCACGGTAAGTGAAATTAAGGTGAGTATTGGTATTGTTGATATTGAATTGAGTATAAATGAATTTGTGATTAATGTGAATGTGAATATTGGATATTGATTGTATTGAAAAATGAAAATTGAATTGAGTTGAATTATGAGTATATGTGATTATTTGAATTTAATTGTGTATTGATTGGAAATTGAAAAGTGATTTGGAAACCCTATTAACTATATTGGGCTGAGTCGGATATAGTTGGCATACCATAGGATTGGAAGTCTTCAGGGATACTTCGACCTCAAGTCGATGAGACACTGGGTGTTATACTGTTACTTCAGATAGATTTGATGAGGTACTGGGTACCAACTTACTTCGGCTTGGCCGATGAGACACTGGGTATCAACTATTGCTTCGAACTATCCGATGAGGCACTAGGTGCCATATTGGTATGTTTTGGTTGGATCCATGTATCCGCTAAACTCTGAGTCATGTTAATAGGGTAAATAAATGAATTGGTAATAGAAAAGATATTAAATGATTTTGAATAAGAACTGAAATAAGATATTAAAATGAAATATTAAAAAAATATATATATGATTTTTGATATAGTGAGATGATGTTTAAATGTAAAGCCGCAATTTTCGAGAATTCTGTGAATGTTGGCATAGGTTTAATTATGTTAGTGGGCCTTTAGAAGGCCCAAGCTTAAGATAGAACCCGACAATTTTAGTTAATTTTTGTTTCATAAGAAAAAGGGGGTGAAATTATGAAATAGAACCTATGTGAAAATGTTTGAAAATGCTATAGGCTAAATTGAAGTGGCCAAATAAATAGGAGTGCAAAATAGGAGGATTTGCATGACAAACCTCCCATTTTATATGAAGTGGCCAACCATCATGTTGTTGTAGACAATATGAGCACTTGATATCCATAATTCATGGTACAAATTGATAATGGGTTAGGTAAATGTTCCATGATAATGGATTAGGTAAATATTCCATGATAATGGGTTAGGTAAATGTTCCATGATAATGGTTTAGGTAAATGTTCCATGATGGGCATTTCATGTCTTTTGTATTAAAGAATTAAATGGATGAAATATGAAATTTTATTAAAAGAAAAAGGGGTGAAAAGAACAAAGTTTTTTCCATCTTTGTTCATCATAGCCGAAAGTTAGAGAAGAGAAAGGAGAGGAGAAAGCTCTTGAGTATTCGGTCACTAGGAGGAGGAAAATTGAAGGTAAGTTCTTGGTACCTTACTTCTATTTTGAGGTTCATGAGTTCTTCTTGATTCTACCTTAACTCTTGAAGCATATTTTGGTTTTTAGTTGTGTTGTGAGCATTTAGTCATGAATTAAAATGAAGGAAATGGTTGTTGTTTCATGTTCTTTTGATGAAAAATGGAAGATAGGTGAAGTTGAGCCAAACAAATGAGCATGCATGTGCCTTAGATGCTAAAGGGAAAAAATCGGCTAACATGTTGTGCTTTAAAATGATGAAATGGAGATTATACTTAAGTAAAATCATAGATATGTGATGATTGATTGGTGATATACATGTTTAAATAAGATGAATGCAAGGTATGTGTGAAAGAGTGATTTGGTAATAAATCTGCTTGGGACAGCAGTAGTAACGTGACTTTGGAAAATCACCATAAATTGTGAGAGATGAATTAGAAGCTGAATAAATTATGTAATTAAATCTTATTGAGTCTAGTTTCAAATGAAATAAACGAGAATATATTTTGAATTCTTTACAATGAGAAATTTAGTTCGTAATGAAGAGTGGTCAGATTAGTCAAATAGTGAAACATGGGAAACTTTGAGAAAAATCTGGTATTGATTGGATAAACCAAAAATTCTGAAAATTTTATGGATAGAATATATATGAGTCTATTTTCAGGGAAAATTAACGGCACTTGATTTGGAGTTTCTTAGCTCCAGTTATAAATGATTTAGTGACTGTTGCTCAGGAAGACAACTTGCAGTGAAATTATGATTATGTGGTAAACATTGACAAAAATTTGTTAATGAGTTGCTTATTGATTTCTTATAAGCTTACTATGATCTGTAGGTGTGGTTGGCCGAATATTGTAAAGGGTTAATACGTAGTTCATATTTGAATAGTTAGATTAACGTGTTAGTAATCCAATTGTAGGCAGTTCGTGTGTGGATCTCGTCAGCATATCGTTGCAAATAGGTGTATAACTAACACCCTCTTTCTTAGTCTAGATCGACAAAAGTTGAAAAGCCGAAATGCCGAAAACCGGTATTTTGTAGATTTGCGAGTGTGTGAATGCTCGTGAGGTAAATTGATTAATGTTTTTGGTAAGCTGCAAAATTTGGACTGCAAAGTGCATGATTTCTGTGCCCTCGATATTTTTGGGCCTAATGGGCCAAAATTGGAATGATGGGCCAACGGACCCAATTCGATAAGAACCCTCGGTACGTGATTCTATTAGTACGTGAAAAGTAGGAATATGCATGAAAATCCCTATAGATAAATTACTGAAATACCTTTAAAAGTGGAAAATTTACAGTTTTACCCCTAGTAGATAAATTATCGAAATACCCCTAGGGTTAAATTGACCTAAATGCATGTTTGACTGTTGTTATTTACTGCATGCCATGTTGTTATTATCTGATGCATGGGATAGGGATATTGACGGAGGAAGTACTGAAAGTGGCTTGTCCACGTACTGGAGGCTTTGCCTCAATTTACTGTTAACTGAGCAGCAAGGCTGCAACTGTGGAGTGTTGGGCTGGGTGGGTTGAGCTATTCCCCACATGGAGTGTAGGGCTGGTACGGGTGGAGTGTAGTGGTTGGTGGGTTGAGTAGTCTCCCCAAATGGGCTTGCATATGTTATTGATGTTGCATGTATTTTGAAATGGGCCTATGGGCCATACTGTTATCTGAATAAAGGCCTAAGGCCCAATTTATTGTAATCTGAAAAGGGCTCTGGTCCAGTACCACTGTTACCTGAATGGGCTTAGGCCCAATAGGCTTGAGCTGACTTGGGCTTTGAATGGGTTTTCCTTACACACTGAGTTTCCCCAAACTCACCCCTTTTATTTTCATCCATGCAGGAAATCCCCAACCATAGTGGGCTTGGAGCTGTGAGGGAATTCGGAGTGGCCACCCGTTCTGAAAGTTTGGTTTTCTTCTGGTGAACTGGACATCCTATTATTTACGTTGAGGTTTGGGTTTTTAAATGCAATAAGGCCGCTTAATTATTTTTGATGGTTTTAATATGTATTACTAAGATAGGTATTACTTATTTTAACTGTTGAAATTGGATAGATTTAGGGCGCGCTTTCAAAAAAAAAAACAACAATTGATTTCAAAATAACACGACAACAAGCAAAGCTTCCGCAATGAAAGTATTTTCCAAAATTAATCACTTTTCCTAAAAATGACTTAATCAAATTGGTTTCCTAGAAATATACATGACGTTAAGGTGTGGCAATGTCTAGGGTTGGATCCGAAGGGAGCTTGGTACTTAAGTAGTCCGATAGACTCACCTCCTCTTTTCCGGTTTCCTACCTGGTGCACAGCTTCCATTCACTTTAACCTATAATGAAATTATCTTTTAAAATACTAAGTAGGTTTTTCTGGATCAACAATATAAAATATTTTGAACGCTTCGATGTGGCATGTCGGATCCGGCCATAACGTCTGGGCCGGGTTTGGGGTGCTACATTAAATCTAAGTAAAGAAGTGCTATTTAGAAATAGCTATTAATAAGAAATGATAGAACAGTGTAGGAACTGGTTATTGAAAGACTAATGTTGTAAATTTTAGATATGAAATGGAATAAGATATTGAATTGGGATATGGAAATGAAATGTATGAAATAATGGCTTATGAAATGATTATTGATAAATGCATGAAATGGATATTGATATAGTAAGGAGATATGTAAATTAAAATGAAGAAAAGCTATTTAAGATAGATATTATTAAGAAAATGTAAAGTTTAAATGCATGAATGATTCATTGAAAATAAATGGTGGTAAGATTAAATGTGCATATTTATTGTTTTTACCTTAAGGATTTGAACGATAGTAATACCACTGAGTGTATACTCAGCATATGGTTTGTTTCCATTCACAGATTAGGTACAGTAATTTTGAAGAGTTGTATTTGAGATTGCGAGCATTCATCTCATCACATCTCTAAGTATCAAGAGGGTATGTTTTAAAATTTTGAATAAAATGGCATGTACTTAGGAAAATCAAGTATGTTCCAAGTAGTAGTAGGGACTAAAATATAAATTATTTAAATTTATTATTTGTTTTTATATTCAAATATATTTTGTGATTAGCCAAAATCACTCTGGCACCAAATGTAATATTCCTATATTAGGTTCCTTGGATCGAACATGGTATAGGGGTGTTACATAGCTACTCGGTGCTGCTCAGTGTTACATAGCTACTCGGTGCTGCTCACACAAGCTGTCAAGTAACCACAACATATGTCGGTATACTCAACCACCTGTAGGATGTACAAGACCAGCACCCGGATCACATAATCACATAACACATGGTAGCCCTAGTGACATGTCACTTGTATCCTAATATATTCCTAAGGTTCAAACGGGATTTCTTGCTTATCGAACCGTCGTCGAACTCGTCTGTAAAGTTAAACTCGTCCACACAATCAATCATACAGTTCATGAAATATTAAAGCATTTAAATACAATTATATTAAAGCTTATTTTACATACAAACTTACCTCGGTTACAAAAACGACTATTAGTTCGATTTAGTCTACAACCTTGTTCTTTCCCCGGTTTAAACTCGAACTTCATTTTTCTTGATCTATAATATCAAATTTAACTTATTTAATCATCACATCATTCAATTCATCCCAAAAACACACTATGGAAAAAATTACATTTTTACCCCCAAACTTTTGACATTTTTACAATTACGTCCCTAGGCTTGTAAAATGAATTTTTTTCAATTTCCTCAGAACCCAAGCCTAGAAAAATCTTTTTCATGCTCATTACAACCAACATTTTTCTACTCATTTTATAGACTTTTATAAATAAGTCCCTATTTATCGTTTTTGCCGAACATCACTTTACAAAAGTCGTTTAACAAACAACAAACATGTATTTTCTACCATCAAACATCAAAATATATGCATGTTCAACATGTTTAAAATTTTAAACTTCACCTTTATTTCAAATTAGTCCTTGAAATTGCTAAATCAATTTACAACGATCTCAAAAATATAAAAATCGTTAAAAACGGGACAAGAACGGACTTAAAATCGAGCTTGGAAGTTGCCCAAATCCTAGATATGGCTTCTCCTTGTAAAATTCGGATAGGGGGACTAAATTAAAGAAGATGGACACTTTTATTTGTTAATTTTGTCTTTATTTACCAAATGACTAAAATGCCCTTAATGAAAAACTTCAAAATTTTACCTAACCATGTCCATTTTTGTCCATATTAAAATATAAAGGTATAATTACCATTTAAGGACCTCTAATTTAAGAATTCATCGAAATTAGGCAACTTTAACATAGAGAACTCAAGTTTTGCACCTATTGCAATTTAGTCTTTCTAGTCAAATTGGACATTCAATCGATAAAATTTCTTGACGAAATTTTCACACAATCATTCAATCATATTGTAGACCTTAAAATAATACCAAAATAAATAATTCTACTTTGAATTTGTGGTTATGAAACTACTATTCCGGTTTGACCCATAAACGGGCTGTTACATTGTTAATATAGTGGATGTAACAGTCCGATTTTCAATGGTGACAGAACAGTGGTTTTGAGGCCACAAATTTTATTCATGTTAACTTGTAAATATTATTTATAGAATATTTATGAAGCCATTAGAGTAGTATTAAAATTTGGTTTGAAAATATTAACGTTTAAACAACTGATTAAAAAAATGACTAAATTGTAAAAGGTGCAAGACTTATTAATTAATGCACTAGGATGATTTAATGGCAAAATTAATAAAGATGGAAGGACCAATAGGAAAATCAGTCCTGATTTTAGATAGTGTACCGTAACGAGGTTTAATTTAAAGAAAAAAATTGAATAAAAATTAAATTTAATGGAAAATAGTAAATATTGTAAATTTAAAACAAAATTCATGAAGAGAAAGGCATTTTTCTTCTTCATTTTCACTTCATCTTGCTGAAAACACCATGGAAACCTAGCTTGGAGGTTTGGCCATTGTTGTCTCTTGCATGTAAGTCCGTTTTGAGTCTGTTTCTTGTAATTTTTATGTTTTTGAGATCGTTGCAACTAGGTCCAGCTACCCCATACCTTTTTTTTTTGAATATGTTGAAAATTTTAGAAGTTTTCATTGATGAATCTTGAATTTTTTTGATGATAACTATGTATTTGAAGCTTTGATTATGCTATTTGGTGATTTTGTGAAGTCATTTTTGTTAGATTTTGATTTTAAGATTAAATTGTGAAAATGTCAAAATTTTAGGGTTCGATAGTGAATTTGATGTTTATTGGGGACTGTTTAAGGGCCTAGTATATTTAGCTAAAATGTTGACTTGAGAAAAATGGTTAATTTGATGATTTTCGGGTTAATGGACTAAATTGCAAAAGTTGTAAAAATTAGGGGTAATTGTGTAAATTCAAAAAATAAAAGGGTATAAAATGTAAAATGAATTAGAATGTGAAATGTAAGCTAATAATTGAGAAATTTTATATTTTAGATCAAGATCCAGTTAATACTCGTGGAAAATAAAAATTACGAAATAATCCTAAACTTCTGCAACTACTACAATTTAGTCCAGGTAAGTTCATACAGTTATAAATTAACATCTATATGGAATGTTTGATGATATTATGTAATATGATAGATATATTTGATTATAAATGATGTAAAGTGATTTGAGGAAAAATTGTTGAAATTCTATACTTGGATCGGATTAAACGCAAGATAGAGTATAGTCGAGATATGGTGTGTTATGGGGAATTGGAGTGGGGACTGTTGTGGAGTTATATAGATATATGTTTCCTAAGTAAATCGAGGTTCAGCATTTGTTGCGAACTCTCGTGTTATACTTCATATTTTGGTGTGTTTCGGTTAGATTAGCTTTTCGGAGCCGTTGGTGTGATTGGGTTGGAATATCGATGTATTTCTATCTGTAAGTCGTTCATTATATTGTAAATCTTGGTAAGGTAACTTATTTAGTGATTTTGTTGGTTTTGTCATGAATTTGAGTTTTGAATTAAGTTTTACAATACACCAGTTTAGATTGTGGATGACAGGGAATAGAACACATATGGTTGTATTATTATTATTTGATTTTTTGTACTTACTTCAGTAAGATTTATCGTTTTAGTACGTTGAACTTATTAAGCTTCAATGAGGTTACTTGTGTATTTTTTGTTCTTGTAGATACTTTGAAGGTTGGACGGTCAGGTCAGCACTCAAGTCACCCTATCCTCTCATTTTTGGTAGTTTTTGGAACGTTCATTTTGGATTATATGGCATGTAATGGGCTTGCATGTCATTACTATTCTTTTGGATATGTAAAATGTTAAGTATGAACTTAAGTGCAAATAATCAATTTATATGATATATGAGAATATGGTAAGATGTTTTAATGCAAATATGAATGATATGTGTTAAGGTAAGATTGTGGCTAAGGTGCCTATGATAGGCACATTGGTTAGGTCTTAATTTTGTGAATTGATAAATTGTCGTTGATGATTCATTGTGATCTATAATTGTATATACTTATGGTATCAATGGGGATACATTGGTTAGACACTTAGGATAGTTGATTTAGCATGTTTCTAGCTTGTTTAATGTCATATTGAATATGTCTTTTTTGCTGGTAAATGGATTACTTAAAGTCGAAGTAAGCTTGAATTGGTAAAGTTATGGTTTAAGGTTCATTTTGGGTCCACACGACCTGAGACACTGGCATGTGACTTAGCCATGTGAGACCACGACTTGGCGATACGGTCGTGTATCATCTGATGAGTTCTTAGGGTGCAAGTCACTGAGTTACACAGCCAAGCACATGAGCGTATGAGGCAACTCAGAGAGTTACACAGCCTGGCATATGAGCGTGTGATACAGTTGTGTGACCTTACTTAGAGAGTTACATGGGTGAGGACACGGGTTGGGACACAGTCGTTTGACCATTGTTTTGTCAATTTTGTATCTTTTTACTTAACTTTTTAAACAGTTTCAAATTGGTCCCAAATTGTTTTTAATTGATTTTTAGGGCCTTGAGGGCTCGATGTAATGACAATATGCATGTGTATGAATATTTTATGATGTGATTATAATATTGAATGACAATATGTTTAAATGGTTTTGATTATTTAGTAATACTCTATAACTCTAATCCGTTGATGGATACGAGTTAGGGGTGTTAGATTTACGGGTATTAGAGCTACGGTTTAGTCAGTTCTAGAATTGAAGGTAACGTGTTAAATGTCTAAAATTCCATACCATATAAACCTGTGATAGTGTAACGTGTTTGATTCGATCTAACCTTTATTTTTTATATAAATTGTAAAGATGTGAGATGAATCTGATAGTGCTGACAATGATGAGGTTAATAGTAATTTATCAACCTCTAATTAAGGGACGAGTAGTAATATCTCAATTTCACAAGTACAGAAGCATGAACTTAAAAATATGTTCTTCGGGTTTATGAACCAGTGGCTCAATAAGTTGATGCAAATGAATATTTTGGCTCAACGACCAGCACCCCTTGTTACACCTCATGTTGCACCTCCACCCCCTTCTATGACTGAAACTAGTCGACGAATTTTGGTAAAAAATCTTAGGAAGTGTGGTGCTGAGGAATCCTGAGGTAGATCAGAAGATGATCCGGTTGAAGCCAAGTATTGGCTTCAGAACATCTTACGAGTTTTTGAAGAAATGGCTTGCCCTCCCGATGATTTTATTAGATTTTTCGTTTCATTATTAAAAGAAGAAGTGTATAGTTGGTGGACTACGTTGGTACCTATGGTACTGAGAGAGAAAATTTCTTGGGATTTCTTTCAAACCGAGTTTAAAAAGAAGTATGTTGGGAAACAATAAATGGATAAGAAAAATAAGAAATTTCTTGAGTTACGACACGAAAATAAGTCAGTGGTTGAGTACGAGAGAGAGTTTATATATCTTAGTAAATATGTTCAAAAAATTGTGCCCACTGAAGAGGAGATGTGTATCCGAGTTGAAGATGGCTTGAATGATAAAATCAGAATGATGATCTGATGTAATGGAATTTCAGAATTTGTTGCCTTTTCTGATCATGCACAGAAAATGGAGGAAGTGTACAACTACAAGATATAAAGGGATAGATGGATTCAAGAGTTTAACAAGAGAAGTTCTTCTAAGTTGTTTTCTGTACCGCTGGCAAAGAAGACTAGAGAGGAATCAAGTCGAGCTACTTCAGTGTCTGAGCATCCAAACAAAAATAAATCGATTTAGCATGATTTTAAAACTCCTACCAAACCAACTAATAGTGTGGGAAGTGTACGGAATGCTTTGAAGCCCAGTTGTAAACATTGTAGAAAATTAGTGCATAGCTAAGTTCAGAGCATGTTATAGATATGGGTCGACTAATCACTTTCTTCAGAATTTTCCTAAACAATTAAAGGAAAATGAAAAGCAGGATGAAAAGACAATGTTTACATCTCAGAAAGGTAGACGTCCAGGCCAGAACAATAATACTGGGACTACTCTTATGGGAGCAAATGACATTGTTGTTCGGCCAGAGGCTGGAGCACCTGCTCGCACATATGCAATCTGAGCTAAAGAGGAAGGTTCTGCACCTAATGTGATTGCTGGTATATTTTATCTCTTTGATGTTACTGTGTATGCATTGATTGACCTTAGGTCAACTCATTCTTATATTTGCACTACATTAGTAACAAAAAAGAAACTACTTGTTGAATCAACTGAATATGATGTGCAAGTTACTAATCCATTAGGTCAGAGTGTGAAAGTTAACTTAGTTTTTCGTAAATGTCCACTGAAAATTAGAGGCTGTGAATTCTCTGCTGATTTGATGTTACTACCTTTTTAGGAATTTGATGTTATTCTGGGTATGGATTGACTATCGTTACATGATGCTGTGGTAAATTGTAGATAGAAACGGATTGACTTGAAATACCAGACGGGAGAGATAATTTCAGTTGAATCCGACGGGACGAATAGTGTTGTTAGAATCATTTCAGCTGTTTCTGCACAGAGATTGATACGTAAAGGTAGTGAAGCATTTTTAGCCTACATTCTTGATACCAGAGATCCGGAGTCAAAATTATATTAGTTACCGATTGTTAGTGAGTTTATTGATGTATTTCCTAAAGAGTTGTCAGGTTTGCCTCTTGTCTGTGAAGTTGAATTTGTGATAGGTCTAGTTCTTGGAACTGCACCGATATTGATATCACCGTATCACATGGAACCAGCTGAATTAAAAGAGTTAAAAACATAATTGTAAGAGTTGTTAGACTGAGGGTTTATTCGACCGAGTGTATCTCCTTGGGTGCACCTGTATTGTTTGTGAAAAAGAAAGACGGCTGCTTGAGATTGTGTGTAGACTATAGACAATTGAATAAAGTCACAATAAATAATAAGTATCCATTTCCATGTATTGATGGTTTGTTTGATCAATTAAAAGGTGCCATAGTGTTCTCAAAGACAAATCTCAGATCCGAGTATTATTAGTTGTGGGTTAAAGATTGTGATGTGTCGAAGATTGCTTTCAAAACTCATTACGATTATTATGAATTTTTGGTAATGCCATTTGGTTTGACTAATGCCCCTGCTACTTTTATGGATTTAATGAATTGGGTTTTTCAACCTCATTTGGATAAATTTGTGGCTGTGTTTATCGATGATATATTGATCTATTCCAAGACAGAATTGGAGCATGCTCAATACTTGAGAATCGTGTTACAAAATTTGAGAGAAAAACAATTGTACGCAAACTTCAGTAAATGTGAATTCTGGCTTCGCGAGGTTGGATTTTTAGGACACTTAGTATCAGCTGATTGGATTTTTAGGACACATAGTATCTATTGTTTTGTTAAAAATTTCCCGACCATTGCTTCAACGAGGACCAGGTTACTACAGAAAAATGTCGAGTTTGTTCGGTTTGATAACTGTCAACAGAGTTTTGACCTGCTGAAAAATAGGTTGACAGAAGCTCCAGTGTTGACTCAGACTGAATCTGGGGTAGCATATGTTGTTTATAGTGATACGTCACTCAACAGTTTAGGTTGTCTATTGATGTAGGTAAGGAAAGTAATAGCTTATGTTTCATGACACTTAAAGCCACATGACAGAAATTATCCTACTCATGATCTCTATTTGGCTGCAATTATATTTGCTTTAAAGATTTGGAGACATTATTTATACGGCGAGAAATGTCACGTGTTTACAGATCACAAAAGTTTAAAGCATTTGATGAATCAGAAAGAACTTAATTTGAGACAGAGATGTTGATTAGAGCTATTGAAAAGCTAATGTGGTTCCAGATGCACTTAGGGCCAGTTCTGCATTGCTTTTCAAAAGCACTTTTGGCTCCAAAAGCACTTCTCGAAGAAAAGCTGTGCAGAACAAGCTGCTTTTGGCTAAAATTTTTAGCTTTTCAGAAGTGCTTTTGAAAAGCACTTCTGAAAAGGAGAAGCTAAAATTTTTAGCTTTTCCTCTCCCAAAAGCACTTTTAATGCTTAATTACTTTTTCACCCCTCCAATACCATAGTACTTTTTCTTTTTTTCTTGGTACTTAATTACAAATGTGTTAAAATCATTAATTAAAAATAAAAAATAATTTTTAAAATACTAATTACAAATATTTAATAGTTATATTTAAATATTTAAAATATAGTTTATATATTCTAATTAAATTTTATAAATAATTAATATTTATTGCTTAAAATATTTAAAATTTATATTTTATATATTAAAATATTAACAAGAAGTTATAATAATTTTTTTATATTCTTACTAAAATATAATAATATTAACTAATTTAAATATTATTTAAATACAAATTTGTTACTTTATAATAACATGTCTAAAATGGACATTTTATTTCTCAAAAGCACTTTTTAACAGCAATGCTAAACACTCAAATTTTAAACCAAACTTTTCAAAAGCACTTCTCAAAAGCACTTTTTCACAGCACTTTTCAAAAGCATTGCCAAACTAGCCCTTAGTCAAAAGTCGTCATTGTTTGCACTTCGAGCGTTGAACACTCATTTAGCTCTGAATGAAGATGGTTCAGTACTGGTAGAATTGAGATCTAAACCCCTATTTCTACAATGAATTCAAGACTTGCAAAATGAAAATATGAAGTTAATATTGAAACGAAAATTGGTTCGAGATAATTCGACTACTGAATGCAGTATTGATGATGATGGTACACTACGTTATCATGGTAGAATTTGTGTTCCGAATGATTTAGGTTAACAACCCAATTTTCAGTGGTGTCAGAAACAGTGATTCAAGATCACTAAATCTGATGAGTGAGTTTGAAAATTTTATTAATTATTATTTATGAGTCAAGTGTGATTTTCAAAATATTTTTGAATTTGTGATTTATGTTTTAGAAGGAGTTATTAAGTAAAATGGTTTCAAAAATGAGGAATCGAGATCTTGATTTCATAAATCAAGCTGTAAATGTTTTTACACATATTTACGGAGTATCATTAAAGTAGTATTGAAATTTCATTAGAAAATTTTAACATTTTGATAATTAATTGAATAAAAAAGATTAAATTAAAAAAGGTGCAAAACTTGTTAATTAAAGAAATAGTGATTAAATATTTTGAAAGGCAAATAAGGGAGGACTTAAGGAGTAATTTAGCCTAATTGATTTGGCTGGGGCGGCATAAGGGTAGAAGAAATAACAAAAATTAGTGTGAACTAAGGGCAAAATGGTAAATTAGTGAAATTAACAATAAAACAAGTGACCAAATTTAATTCTAGACAATTCTTCATCAAATTTCAGTCCAAAAAATGCCATAGGAGGACCGTGAAGCTGGTTTTTCATATTTTTTACTTTAAGTGAGTTCAATTCTTGCTTTTTCTTTGAAATTTTTATGTTTTTGAGACTTTTACAATAAGGTCCAACTATCTATTTCATTAGTTATTTTATGGGCAATTATGAAAGTTACCATTGATGAGTGCTAAATATTTTTGATGAATTAACATGAATTTAGAGTTCTAATTTTTGTTATATGATGATTTTATCAAGTGATTTCAATAGAAATTGATTTTAGGACCAAATTGTGAAGAATTAAAGAATTAGGATTTGCTACCAAATTTCAATGGATCAAAGGCTGTAAGATAGCTTAGAATAATTAGATAAATTTTCAATTGAGAAAAATTAGCTCAATTGATAGAATAATTAGTAAAACACTAAATTGAAAAAATTGTAAAAGTTGAGGTAATTGTGTAATTTTAAAAAATTGAGGGTATAAGTTGTGAAGTGAATTAGAATTGAAATATATACTGATGAATGAATAATTTTACATTTTAGATCAAGAGCTTGTAGACCAACGAGAAAAAAGGAAATTAACAGAATAGTCCCTAACTACTACAAACTTACAATTTAGCCCAGGTAAGTTCGTATGGTTAAATTTTAATGCTATATGTTAAATGATAAATAATATTTTGTATTTATTTGTAATATTTTTTGAAAATAAAATTATTATTAAATTTACGAAATTGAATCAAATGTTTGAAGTGAACGGAACGCAGAATTGAGTACATTCGTTTAGTGCAAAAGAATAATTGATGGCAAAATTACCCAAGTAAACTGAGGTTCAGCATTTGTTGCGAACTCTTGTGTTTGCTTTCTATTTAGCTTTCATGAGCTTTAGTTAACTCATATGAGTTTCATTTTAACCATTCTGGGTTTCAGTTTAGCTCTTCTGAGCTTTAGATTAACTGTTATGGGTTTCTGTTTAGCTCCTACGAGCTTCCGTTTAACCCTTACGTGTAACACCCCTTACTCGTATCCGACGCTGGAACAGGGTACGAGACATTACCGGACTTAAACACAAGCAAACACACATTTTCGAGCCACAAATTTTTATCCAAATTAAAAATTTTTACAAATACTCATAAAGTCCCTAACATAAGCCTACGAGGCTCAAAACTTGCTTTGGAAGCGGTTTGGGACTAAACCGAGAACTTTAGAAAAATTTACAGCACTTAAAGAATTTTTTTGCTAAAACAGGGTTCACACACCCGTGTGGCTTGGGACATACCTGTGTGGGCAGGCCATGTGGTCACATACGCCCATGTCCCTAACCCGTTTAACTCTTTGTTTGTCACCTAAGAACAAATTGAAGTCACACGGCCAAGACACATGCCTGTGTCCCGAGGCCATGTCCTCCACACGGCTCAGACACACGGCCGTGTCTCATGCCCGTGTGCTTGATACTGAGCATTCTGTTTTGTAAAAATTTAGGTGCAGGGGACACACAACCGAATCACACGCCCATGGGGCTGACCGTGTGTCACACACGGCCTAGACACACGCCCATGTGTCTACCCATGTAGACAAAAATAAGGCTATTTACCAAGCCATTTGCCACCCTTATTCTCACATACACTTACCCCAATTCAAAGGCACAAAATAATACATACTTAGGCAACCAAAACATCCACATTCATGGTTAAAACATATCAACTTTATATCTTTATCTAACATATTCACTTTATTTATTAAGCCTTAAATCAAACATACAAATCTCACATTCATTAGGCTTCATTCAATTACTATCTAGTTGCCAAATTGTACTCAAATTCCTCATCTCATCAATAGGTCACAATTCCAAACATTACACAATCATGCCTTAAATCACATTTCTAAATATTTCACATTCACCAAGCATACCATGATCGTATCACCATAGACATTGACACATATATGAATATACTTAGGCTTACAACCATGTTGCCACTATAAGCCAACTTACATGGCCAAATAGCAAAACAAGCCATTAACGATTACAAGCCATTACATTGGCTAAAATCATATGACGCATATAACAAAATGACCAAGTCTCTATACATGCCATAACTCAAAATACTTGAATTCATCAATACCCAAAATGATAGCTTGATAGTGTGATAGGATCTTTGGTGATCTCCAACTCAAGCTAGCTTCATGGCACTATAAAACATGGGAAAGGAAGAGGGTAAGCTATATAGCTTAGTAAGTTCGTATGAACATGATAAGCAACTTTTACCAATCATTTACCAAGTCCACAATATAAACACAAAACAAAATAATATAAATTGTTTTAAACCTCATAGTTATAAATTATTCAGTCATATTGTTTGCTATATCAATTTGCAAGCATAATTTAACATGTCTTAACTTTAGCTTAACAACCTTAATCTCTCCTTTGTAACATATTACAGCAATTAACAAATCATTTCAAACGTCATAGTACACGCACATTGATTATGTGTACTCATATTTCCAAGCATATATCTTCATATCATTCAATTACCTAAACTTTTATCTTCCAGTACTTTCATAACCATTTTAATAGGCAATTATACCAAATTTTCCCTATTCTCATATCCGATAAATCGCAATTTAAGTGAATAAAACACTCCAAAACATAACCCAATTTTTCCCGAAAGCCAATCACATGATTTTTAACCGAATTTATCAAGGATTTCATACATCACAAGTATAAACCAATAATCACAAGGTTTTCACAAAATCATTCTCGTGGAAACCATGAACTCACAATTTCATGAAGTCAATGCTTATAAACTTTACGTACATACCTGTACCAATTCATAATACTTACATGCTCATTTTCTTCTTTGACATAACTATTAAATTACCCGTTCAACCACTTGGAATACTAAATGATACTCGGGAATCTCGTACTCACAGTACCATACCAATGCCATATCCCAGATATGGTCTTACATGTAATCTTGTATCGATGCCATATCCCAAATATGGTCTTACACGTAATCTCAGTAACGCTAATGTCATGACATTTGTATCCTATCTATTCTTAAGGTTCAACCGGGACTTTCGATGTATCAAATCACTGTCGGTCATTTCAGTAGTATCGTACTCAATAG
The DNA here is from genome assembly GCF_007990345.1 of Gossypium hirsutum. Lineage (NCBI taxonomy): Eukaryota > Viridiplantae > Streptophyta > Magnoliopsida > Malvales > Malvaceae > Gossypium > Gossypium hirsutum. The sequence continues at coordinate 69,868,061 of NC_053427.1, forward strand.
AATTCACATTTCATTTCAATAATATAGCATTTACCACAATTATATCAATTAAGCATTTAAACATATATAATTTAATTCTTATTAAACATACGAACTTACCTCGGCATAAAAAAATGACGAATATGACCTAACCGTCAAATACTTGTTTTTCCCCGTTCTAATTCCGAACCTTATTTTTATTTATCTATAATATCACTTTTAACTTATTTAATCATTACACTATTCAAATCAGCCCAAAATCACATTATGGCAAAAATTATATTTTTACCCCTAAAGTTTCACATTTTTATAATTTAGTCTCTAGGCTCGTAAAATGAAATTTACTCAATTTCTTCAATACCCATGCCTAGCCGAACCTTATACATGCTTATGAAGCCAATATTTACTTTAATTTGCATTTTAACACCAACTTTACAACTTTTTACAAATAAGTCCTTTTTAGGCATTTTCATCGAAAATCACTTAGCAAAAGTCATTTATCATACACCAAACATACATTTTCTAACCATTAGACATCAAAATACACAAATATCCATCATGGGTAAAATTTTATACTTTGATTATTTCTTCAATTAGTGGTAGAAATAGATAGATCATGTTATAAGGATTTCAAAAACATAAAAATCATTAAAAACGGGGCTAGAATGGACTTACAATTGAGCTTAGAAGCTTGAAAAACCCTAGCCATGGTTTCCCCTTGTGAATTTCGGCAATGGGAGGAAGATGGAAAAAAATTGGCTTTTAATTTGGCTTTTTAATTCATTTAATTACCAGATTACCAAAATGCCCTTAATGAAAAACTTTAGAGACATACCTAACCATGTCCATTTTTATCCACCAACTTAGCCAATGGTATAATTACCATTTAAGGACCTCCAATTTAAAATTTCATAAAAATTAGACACCTTTAGCTTATAGAACTCAAGTTTTGTACTTTTTCCAATTTAGTCATTTTGACCAAATTGAGTGCCCAAACGTCAAAATTTTTGAACGAAATTTTCATGAAATCATTCCATAAAATTGTAGACCATAAAAATATAATAAAAGTAAATTTTTATACGTTAGATTTGTGGTATCGAAACCACTGTTTCAACAAGACCCAAAATCGGGCTGTTACATTACAGGTTTTCGTTTAGCACTTATGTGCTTCTGTGCAGCCTTCGGGCTTCTGTTTATGATGTACTCAAATCCATAAGACGTTCTCTGATTTGTTAAGGATTGGTAAGTGCTATATGGAACTAATGTGGAATAATTTAAGTTATTATTGATATTGAGCTTAAATAACTGAATTCATCAATTGAAGTTGTGATTGGCAGGAAATGTTTGTGAAATAATTTACCTAAATAAATTATTATTGTATGTTCGGGAAGACTTATATTTAAATCCAACACACTTAATAAGTTTCATTAAGCTTTCTTGTGTTGTTTAATGTTTTTTTATAGATTTTCAAGAAGTTCAGAGGATCGGATCAACATATCGAACCACACTATCTAGTTTGCTTCGGTAGACTTTGTTATACATTTTATGGTTTGTATGGCATGTATAAGACTGGATTGGAAAAGAGCTAAATTTGAAGCATGGTTGTGAATGACTTATATATATATGTTTTTATGCATGTATTTAGTAGTAGGTTTTAGTAAGTCAATGAAAGGAGTTATTTTTGTAAGCTAGGAAATTGAGTTTTGTGATGATATATAATGATTAAAATATGATTTTTGGTTTGTGTTTATTTCTTGATTAGGGCTATTTGATGTATTTAAATGTTGTGTATAGGTTGATATTAAAAAAGGTGAGAAAAGTGGCCTTAAAATGACCTATTTTCATCCACACAGGCAGATACACGGGCGTGTGTCTTAGCTGTGTGTCTGGCACATGGGTGTGTGGCTTGGCCGTGTGTCCCCTGCACCTTAAAATTTCAAAACAGAATGCCCAGGTTTTTGCAGACGGCCTAGCACACGGGCGTGTGACTTAGCCGTGTGACCCTTGCACTTTACACACGGCTTAGCATATGGGCGTGTGGCTGGCCGTGTGATCCAAATCAGTGAGTTACATGGGTAAGGACACAGCCTGGGACACGGCCGTGCACCTCACATTGAATGCCCACATGGCCTAAGACACGGGCGTGTCTCCTATTTGTGTAAGCCACATGGGCGTGTGTCCCCTACTCCAAAGAAAAATCTTAAGATTTTGGGAAAAATTCCCTGAGTGTCCGGTTTAGTCCCGATTCACTTCTAAGTTGTATTTTGGGCTTCGAGGGCCCATCTAAGGGACAATATGAGTGTTATATGATTGATTCTTAGTTTATGTAATAAAATATTTGTAATTAGTCCATAAACTCCGGTAATGCTCCGTAACTCGGCTTCGGCAACGGATAAGGGTTAAGTGTGTTACAACGTTGTAACACCCCTAACCCGTATCCCTTGCCAGAATCGAGTTACAGAGCATTACCAGAGTTTTCATCAAACAGACAGAAATTTCAAATATTTCATATCATATAATATTCATGTGAAAAACCAATCAAACTCAAACATACTATCCCTAATTCGAGCCCTCGGGGCCCAAAATACGCCTTAGAAACAAGTCAGGACTAATTCAGAAACTTAGAGAATTTTTCAGAATACATTAAAAATGTTCAAACCCACAGGGTTCACACAGCCGTGTGTCCAGGCCCTGTGACTCACACGGCCAAGAGACAAGTCCGTTTCTTAGGTCGTGTAACTCTCTGACTTGGGTCACAAGGCCAAGCCACATGCCCGTGTCCTAGGCTGTGCACCCTTTCGAAATGGCCTCGCACGCTCGTGTGCTAGCCATGTGTCTTACACGGTCGAGTCACACACCCGTGTGTCTGGCCGTGTGGACCTAAAACGTGTCTTTAACAAACTCTACATGCTTGAAGATTAAACAACACAAAAACCATTCGTTTAACCAGTTCAAAACATGATCAAATACATTCAAAACATGTCAAAACAATCATCCTAGGTGCCTAACCAATATACCCTCATTGGTACCACATTTATATAATCTATTCATATCATCAAAGCATCATTCAAATACAAATTATAAACTTACCAAATTAAATCCATTTTGCCTAGTTCATAAGTACTTAAACACTAACTTAAATTCACAAGCACATATCTAGATTTGGTTCAACTTATCATGCCATATTATGGCTTCAAACACAAACACAAGTTTATATATCTACCAAACTAATATTAAACTTATAACTTCATTTACAATCAATTCCCAAAATAACTATTATTTAGACACCCTAAGTACTTCCGACACAAAAGATAGACATCACCAGTTTGAGTTTGGGATCATTGTTGGATGCTGAATCGGTTATAAAAAAGTTAAGTACCTAACCTGCGCATGGAAAACAAAACCGTACGTTGAGTAAAACTCAGTGGTATTTCTATAAACTGAATATTTAAAGACATAATAATATAATATGCACAATTGAATTATAAGCACATAATAATGTCTTGTATCATGACTATTATATTTCATTTGTTAAACAATGTTCCAATTCACACAATTGCTATATAAATAGTTATTCACATATCAAACCACATTTATTCATACAATTACATTAGCCATGCAATACTCAATTCATGAATACATCATTATATACCATACTCAATTTTCATCACTTGCTATATAATAGCTTTTCATAATTTGTTCCACATATCATTTAAACAATGGCACTATCCATTCCATATTCAATTCATGAGTATATAACTCATGTATTCCATGTATTTGCAACATATTTCACATTCTATTTTCAATTCACTATATCAATTCTATTTCTCATACCATGTCATTTCAATATCAATTAAAAATTTTTATTATATGTTTACCCCTATTAACACGACTTGGACTTGGACGGATACACGGATCCAACCAACACACCAATTTGGCACCCAATGCCTCATCAGATAAATTTGAAGTAATATGCGCCCAGCGCAATATGCATTTGACACCTAGTGTCTCATTGGTTAAACCGAAGAAAATTGGAACTGAGTGCCTCAAAGACTCGAAGTCGTAAAAATCCTTGAACTCTTCCTATCCTATGGCATGCCATTTATATCCAACTCAGTCCGATACAGTTAATAGAGTTCCAATTCACTTTCCAAATACAACCAAGATCCAATTATCATATTTGCACAATATCACATTTACATATAAATATATAAATATATTCCAATTCAATTCAATCAATATAAATTCAATAAGTTCATCACATACCAAATCAATCAATTTCAACTGTAAAACAAATAATACTCACCTTAACACTTATCATATGGATTAAATTGAATTATAACAATTAACAACTAAGTTCAAATTATAGAAATACAAACTAGAAATTCCGAGCTATTCGACATCAGCTTTATCTTTCCCTTTTTTAGTTGAGGATTTCGGTACGATGTTAGCTACGGAATTAAAACAATTAAAATTCATCAATATAACACAATTCAATTTCATATTGAATATTTTAATCTTTACTTAATATTTGCCTAAATTCTAATTTAGTCCCTAAATCAGGACTAACTTTTACTCTTCATATTTAATTCTATATTTTCATACAAATTCTAATTTAAACTATATTTAACTCCTTATTTTCACTTAAACCCCTAAATTACAAATTTTTCACAATTTAGTTCCTATTACTCAAAATTTACAATTTATTCTACAATTTAATCCTTTTTCATTTCTAGCTTAAAAATCTATCAATTTAATCCCTAATAATAACATTATTCAACATTAACAACCTTTAAAAACTCAATTAATGCTCAAATTTTGACATGAGTCAAGTAGTACTTAACACCGAGATTCCATAAACATAAAAATTACAAGAAATTGACTAACCAATTGAACTTGGAAACTTTGATGTGCCTAAGCCTTACTCTGTTTCTTTCCCTTTTTCTTTCTTTCTTTTCGTTCAAATTTTGGTTTTGGTTTTGGTTTTGACTTTCTTTATTTCTTTTATTACTTTTGTTTTATTATAATTATATAAAATATATACTTAATACTTAAGAAAACTTTAAATACTAAAGAAACAATGGTAGAATTACTTCTTTAGTCTCGAGAATGCATTTTTTTTCAATTTGGTCTTTTTCTCTTAATTAACTATCGAAACGTTAAAATTTCTTAACGAAACTCTAATACCACCTTAATAACACTCCGTAAATATTTATAAAAATATTTAAGGCTCAATTTCTAAAAACAAGGTCCTGATACCTCATTTTCTAAAACCACTTAAACTTAATAAATCACTTATATAACATAAATTATCAAATTAAAATCCTTTTTAAAAATCACATTGACTTGTAAATATTAAATAATAATATTTGTGAACTTACTCGTCGAACTTGGTGGCCTCGAAACCACTATTTCTGACACCACTAAAAAACAGGCTGTTACAACTCTTCCCTTTTTACAAAAATTTTGTCCTCAAAATTTCTCACCTGTTACAAGCTATTAAGTCAAGTCTTTCTTCCACTTTTCAATCGAAGTCCATAAAAATCAATCATAACTCATATCATTTTCGAACTCATTTTAGAACTTGATACTATACCTGAACTTAACTAAGTAGCTCTGATGTTCTCCTATCATCACTTTATTATTAGTAGTATAACTATCGAGAAACCCCGATTATCAAACTCTGACTGATGCTTCTGACGTGGTTGCATCTGTAACTTTCAACTGATTTTTGTTCATCTTTTTCTAGGAAAGCGTCAAGCAATATCATTTTACACAAGTGAGATAACTTCAACAATTGGGACGACTTTAACCCATAATAACATTTCCCGATTAAAAATGACCTGATAGATATATTTCTGTATCAAGTCTTCTAGAATCTAAATTTCTCATTCTGACTGTCCGTTTATTTACCCATGTATGTACAAAATTTATTCTCGGACCTGATGATAGACTCAAATGCGTATAACTCAATTAACTTTTCAATGAATAACCCACTCTGATTAAAAAAACTAAGTCAATTTTTCTATCAGATAATAACATTTCAGAATAGTCCCTTTTTCTTATTGTTAAGACAACCTAGACATACAATCTATCACTATTCCCTCAGAATACTAATCAAAGATCCTTAAAAACTGCATTAACTTAAACAAAACATAACATCCTGTTTTAACTTGTTCACATAAATCAAGATTATATGAGGAACGAAAACCAATATACAAGTTTGAGCTCAATCTTCCACCGTTTACTTTTTTGTCGATGTCAACCCTTTCACGAAAGCTAGAGAGGGATTGTATATAATAAATTTATTTCAATTATTAATATCGAAGCTTTGAACTATACCGAAGGCACAACCATCAGATAGATTAAAAACCATAATACTATAACAGGACTGACGTTTCAACCATATAGATAGAATAATAATGCAACATCAATAATAGAAGAGGCAAACCGAAAGTAGTCCCAATAACAACCAGTGCAGTAATACAAATTCTATAATCTAAGATCTATATCATCGAGCTCCCATGATGGAACCAGGATTTATAATAGTAAAAAATGTAATTACCTCCGGTCAATGAATATCTTTTACAGATGAACCATGTTTGATAAATTAAACAATAAGAATGATAAGAAAACCGAGATAATGAAATCCAAGATGTGAAGCTATACTGAATTTCTGAGAACAAAACAATATTGAATGATAAAAAGCTTCAGGAATCCAAAAGAAGAACACTATTCATACGCATTGGAATTAGTTGTGATATAAATAACATAATTTGTGTATATAAAGCAAAGAAAAAACCAGTAAAAACAAACTAATAACATCATATGAGTTTTATCATCCAATTTTCTACAAAACATAATGGAATAGAATGCCAAAGAAAGATAAAGTAATGTCAATCAGAAATCAACCAGACTAACAATACTTCCGTCTAACATTATGATTAGCTAATGTTATCTTACGATAACAATTACCTCTGAAGATGAATTATTACATATACTTCTGAGAGTAAATGAACATATAAAATACCCAAAAGAGATCAGTATAAGATACTCGACTATCACAGCTGCACTCAGATATCTTTACAATTTCAACACTATCCCACTAACTACTAGAGTCATCAATGATCCCATATTATCCCAATCACTAAAGAAATCAATTCAGAAGAAATTTCGATTAACCTATTCTTTAAATACCATACCTGAAATTTGACTACTCGGGAATAACTTCTTCCTTAACAGTGACATGCGTATCCTAAATAATCTTCAAAAAAATCATATATCTCTTCTAGAACTCTTTTTACTTGCTAACCCATCCTCGGCTCTGGCCGCGTTATTATTCATTCAACTATTGGACTCTTCAGTTTCACACTTGTAAGCTTAATAAATATAAATCTTGTAAATATCGTTGTATAAGACTGTACAAGTGAGGGGGTGAAGGTCGTAAAGCCTCAAATTTTGACTCTCATATATACACATGTATAACATAACATTTATCATCAACATAATCATTATAATCATTCGACATTTTCAACTATAAAACAAAAACAAATATATCAACATCCAAATCCTGACTCAATTTGACCCAATTATGGCATATACCTCTAGATTCAATTCCGAGCTCGGTTTAGTCTGAGAATCGGCTAAACCTGTAAAACTCTAATACCACTAAATATAACACCCCTAACCCGTAACCCTTGCCAGAACCAGGTTACGGAGCATTACTAGAGCTTACAGATCAAACAGATAGAAATTTCAAACATTTCATATCATATAATATTCAGGTAAGAAACCAATAAAACTCATACATATTTTCCCTTATTTGAGCCTTCGAGTCCCAAAATATGCGTTAGAAACAAGTCAGGACTAATTCAAAAACTCAGAGAATTTTTCGGAATACATTAAAAATTTTCAAAGTTGTAAGGGTCACACGGCCAAGAGACAAGCCCGTGTCTTAGGCTATGTAACTTTCTGACTTGGGTCACACGGCCAAGCCACATGCCCATCTGCTATGCCGTGTACCCTTTCAAAATGGCCTTGCACGCCCGTACGCTAGTCGTGTGTCTTACACGGTCGTGTCACAAGCCCGTGTGTCTGGTCGTGTGGACCTAAAATGAGCCTTTAACAAAAAATTTACCATTTTCTACATGCTTGGACATTAAACAACTCAAAAACCACTCGTTTAACCAGTTCAAAACACGATCAAATAAATTCAAAACATGTCAAAACAGTCATCCTAGGTGCCTAACCAATGTACCCTCATTGGTACCACATTTATATCATCTATTCATATTATCAAAGCATCATTCAAATCCAAATTATAAACATACCAAATTCAATCCATTTTGCCTAGTTCATAAGCACTTAAACACTAACTTAAATTCACATGCACATATCTAGATTTGGTTCAACTTATTATGCCATAATATGGCTTCAAACACAAACACATGTTTATATGTATATACCAAACTAATATTAAATTTATAACCTCATTTACAATCTATCCACAAAATAACTATTATTTAGACACCCTAGGTACATGCCGACACAAAAGATAGACATCACCATATTTGAGCTCGGGATCATTGTTGGATACTGAATTGGCGATCAAAAAGTTAAGTACATAACCTGCGCACGGAAAATAAAACCGTACGCTGAGTAAAACTAAGTGGTATTTCTATAATCTGAATATTTAAATACATAATAATATAATATGCACAATTGAATTATAAGAACATAATAATGTCTAGTATCATGACTATTATATTTCATTTGTTAAACAATGTTCTAATTCACACAATTGCTATATAAATAGTTATTCACATATCCAACCACATTTATTCATACAATGACATTAGTCATGCTATACATAATTCATGAATACATCATTGTATATCATACTCAATTTTCATCACTTGCTATATAATAGCTTTTCATAATTTGTTCCACATATCATTTAAACAATGGCACTATCAATTCCATATTCAATTCATGAGTATATAACTCATGTATTTCATGTATTTACAAAATATTTCACATTCTATTTTCAATTCACTATATCAATTTCATTTCTCATATCATGCCATTTCAATATCAATTAAAAAACTTTATTATATGTTTACCCCTATTAACACGACTCGGACTCGGATAGATACATGAATCCAACCAACACACCAGTTTGGTACCCAGTGCCTCATCGGATAAATCTGAAGTAATATGCGCCTAGCGCTATATGCATTTGACACTCAGTGTCTCATTGGTGAAACCGAAGTAAATTGGCATCTAGTGCCTCATCGACTCGAAATCGAAGAAATCCCTGAACTTTTCCTATCCTATGACATGCCATTTATATCCGACTCAACCGATACAGTTAATAGGGTTCCAATTCACTTTCCAAATACAACCAATATCCAATTATCATATTTGCACAATATCACATATACATATATATATTCCAATTTAATTCAATCAATATAAATTCAATAAATTCATCACATACCAAATCAATCCATTTCAATCGTAAAACACAATAACTCTCACCTCAAAACTTACCATATGCATTAAATTGAATTAGAACAATTAACAACCAAGTTCGGATTATAGAAATATAAACCAAGAATTTCGAGCTATTCGACATCGGCTTTATCTTTCCCTTTTTTAGTCGAGGATTCTAGTACAACGTTAGCTACGAAATTAAAATAATTAAAATTTATCAATACAACACAATTCAATTTAATATTTAATATTTTAATTTTTACTCAATATTTTCCTAAATTCCAATTTAGTCCCTAAAACAAGAGTAGCTTTTATTCATTACATTTAATTCTATATTTTCATACAAATTCCACTTTAAACTAAATTTAACTCCTTATTTTCACTTAAACCACTAAATTTCAAAATTTTTACAAGTTAGTGCCTTTTACTCAAAATTTTTAATTTATTCTACATTTTAATCATTTTTCATTTCTAGCTTAAAAATCTATCAATTTAATCTCTAATAATAAGATATTCAACGTTAACAACCTTTAAAAACTCAATTAATGCTAAAATTTTAACATGGGTCAGGTAATACTTAACACCAGAATTCCAGAACATAAAAATTACAAGAAAATGGACTAAATTGACTAACCAATTGAACTTGAAAACTTTGAAGTGCCAAAGCCTTACATTTGTTTCTTTCCTTTTTCTTTCTTTGTTATCTTCAAATTTTAGTTTTGCTTTTGTCTTTCTTTATTTCTTTTATTTCTTTTGTTTTATTATAATTATATAATATATATACTTAATACTTAAGAAAACTTTAGTTATTATAATATATATAATAAATTTACAACTATCTTACCTAATTTCGTCCCACTAAATAAATAATGGTAAAATTTCTTCTTTAGTCCCTTTAATTATTTTTAAATGTATAATTCAACTTTCACGCTATATACAATTTTGTCCTTATACCTAATTATTTTTAATTCAAGCAAATTCACTTAACTGAAACCTAATTAACTACACCACGAGCTTCGTAAATATTAATTAAAAATATTTACGAGTCCAATTTACAGGAACGGATAATTTGGTCCTTTTCTCTTAATAAACTACCGAAACATTAAAATTTCTTAACGAAACTTTAATACCACCTTAATGACACTCCGTAAATATTTATAAAAATATTTACGGCTCAATTTAATAAATCACTTATATAACATAAATTATCAAATCAAAAACCTTTTTAAAAGTCACATTTGACTCGTAAATATTAAATAATAATATTTTCAAACATACTCATCAGATTTGGTGGCCCCAAAACCACTATTTTCGACAGCACTAAAAAACGGGCTGTTACATACTTATTCCATTCATCTGGTAGCACGAAAATATATTGTGATCTGAAAAAGATGTACTGATGGCTGGGTATGAAGCATGAAATTTGTGAGTTCATAGCTAAATGTTTGATTTGTCAACAGGTAAAAGCAGAGCATCAGGTACCGTCGTGTTTACTACAACCTGTTATGATTCCTGAGTGGAAGTGGGAGCGAGTCACAATAGATTTCGTATCTGGTTTACCTGTAACTCCTAAAAAGAAAGATTCAATCTGGGTGATTGTTGACAGATTGACTAAATTGGCAGACTTTATTCTGGTCAGAACAGATTTCTCACTTGAAAGATTAACGAAATTATATGTGTCAAAGATTGTAAGATTGCAGGGGGTTCTGATATCTATTATCTCTGATCATGATCTAAGGTTTACATCAAAATTTTGGAGTAAAATTCACGAGGCTTTGGGTACTAAACGCAATTTTAGAACAACGTTTCATCCTCAGATAGACGGGTAATAAGAACGAGTGATAAAAATTTTGGAAGATATGTTGTGATGTTGTATAATTGAGTTTGAAGGTAGCTAGGAAAATTACCTACCGTTAGCTGAATTCGCTTATAATAACAGTTATCATTCCAGTATAAAAATGGGATCGTTTAAAGCTCTTTATGGAAGAAAGTATAAAATATCGTTGTATTGGTCTTAATTGAGTAAATCCAAAATGGAGGGAATTGATTTGATCCGAGAAATTGAAGACAAAGTTCAGATTATTCGAGATTGTTTAAGACTTGCATCTGATCGTCAATAATCATACGCGGACCCAAAAAGAAAAGATATAGAATTTGCTGTTGACGATAGAGTATTTCTAAAAGTTTCTCTGTCGAAGAAAGTGTTACATTTTGGTAGGAAAGGAAAGCTGAGCCCGAGATTTATCAGACCATGTGTGATTGTTGAAAGAATCAGCCCTATAGCCTACAGATTAGCTTTGCCCTCTAAACTTGGTAAAATTCATAATGTATTCCATGTTTCAATGCTGAGACAGTACAAATCTGATCCTTCACATGTGATTCCTCATAGTGAGATTGAATTGTAGCTAGATTTGACATATTATGATGAACTAGTGAAAATTTTGGCTCGAGAAGTTAAAGAACTGTAGAATAAATGGTACCGTTAGTAAAAGTCTTATTGCATCGTCAGGATACAAAGGAAGCTACCTGGGAAATCGAAGAATTGATGAGACCACAATATCCAAATCTTTTCTCAAATAACAATTTCAAGGACTAAATTTCTTAAAGGGGGAGAGTTGTAACAACTCGATTTTCAGTAGTGACGGAACAATGGTTTTGATGCCACAAATTTTCATCATGTCAACTTGTAAATATTATTTATAGAATATTTATGGAGCCATTAGAGTTGTATTAAAATTTGGTTCAGGAATATTAACATTTAAACAGCTAATTAAAGCAAAAGAACTAAATTGTAAAAGGTGCAAAACTTATTAATTAATGCACTAGGATGATTTAATGGCCTAATTAATAAAGGTGGAAGGACCGATGGCGAAATTAGTCCTTATTTTAGATAGTGCACCGTAATGAGATTTAATTTAAAGAAAAAAATTGAATAAAAATTAAGTTTAATGGTAAAATAGTAAATATTGTAAAATTAAAACAAAATTAATGAAGTGAAAGGCATTTTTCTTCTTCATTTTCACTGCATCTTGCTGAAAACAACATGGAAACCTTGCTTAGAGGTTTGGCCAGTGTTATCTCTTGCATGTAAGTCCGTTTTGAGTCTGTTTCTTATAATTTTTATGTTTCTGATACCGTTGCAACTAGGTCCAACTAGCCCATACCTTTATTTTTGAATCTGTTAAAAATTTTAGAAGTTTCCATTGATAAATCTTGAATGTTTTTTATGATAAATATGTATTTGAAGCATTGATTGTATTATTTGGTGATTCTGTGAAGTGATTTTTGTTAGATTTTGATTTTAGGATTAAATTGTGAAAATGTTAAAATTTTAGGGTCTAATAGTGAATTTGATGTTTATTAGGGACTGTTTGAGGGCCTAGTATATTCGGTTGAAATGTTGACTTGAGAAAAATGGTTAATTTGATGATTTTTGAGTTAAGGGATTAAATTGCAAAAGTTGTAAAAATTATGGGTAATTGTGTAAATTAAAAAAAATAAAAGGGTACAAAATGTAAAATTAATTGGAATGTGAAATGTAAGCTAATAATTGAGAAGTTTTATATTTTAGATCAAGATCCAGTTCATACTCCTGGAAAAGAAAAAATTGCAGAATAGTTCCTAAACTTCTACAACTACTACAATTCAGTCCAGGTAAGTTCATATAGTTATAAATTAACATCTATATGGAATTTTTTATGATATTATGCAATACGATAGATGCATTTGATTATAAATGGTGTAAAGTGATTTAAGGAAAATTTGTTGAAATTCTATACTTGGATCGGATTGAACGCGGGATAGAGTACAATCGAGATATGGTGTGCTATGGGGGATTGAAGTGGAGACTGTTGTGGAGTGATATATATATATGTTTCTCGAGTAAACTGAGGTTCAACATTTGTTGTGAACTCTCGTGTTTTCTTGGGTACGTAGTTTTCTTGGGTTGGCCGGATATTATCGAAAGTTTGTGAATGGATTTTCAAAAATAGCTTTACCGATGAAAAAGTTATTGCAAAAGAATGTTCCATTTGTTTGGAGTGAGCAGTGTCAGAAAATTTTTGAAATGTTGAAACAAATGTTGACAGAGGTACCAGTATTGACTTTGCCAGAGTCGAGAAAAGATTTCGTCATGTACAGTGATGCTTCTTTAAATGGTCTCGGGTGTATACTGAAACAAAACAGAAAGGTAATTGCTTATGCTTCACGGCAATTGAAACCGCATGAACGCAATTATCCGACACATGGTCTAAAATTAGCAGCAATGATATTTGCCTTGAAGATTTGGAGACATTACCTATACGGTGAAAATTGTTATATTTACACTGATCATAAAAGTCTCAAGTATCTTCTATCACAGAAAGAATTGAATTTGAGACAGCGTCAGTGGATAGAACTTTTAAATGATTATGATTGTGTTAATGACTATCATCCGGGTAAAGCTAATGTAGTAGCTGACGCATTGAGTAGAAAAGTTGCAACTGAATTGAGAGTAATGTTTGCACGACTCAGTATTATTGATGATGGAAGTCTTTTAGCTGAATTGAGAGTAAAACCAGTAATGTTTGATCAAATCAGAATAGCACAGTTAGAAGACGAAAAGTTAATGAAGAAAAAGGAGATGATACAGAATGGTACAACAGAGAACTTTAGTATTGATGAAAATGATTGTCTGAGATTTCAGAATCGACTTTGTATTCCAACTACTTCAGAGTTGAAAGAGTTAAATACTTCGAGAAGCACATGACAGTTCTTTTGCATTACATCCCGGAGGAACAAAGATGTACCGTGATTTACGGGAACTGTATTGGTGGCCAGGTATGAAAAGAGATATAGTGGAATATGTGGCTAAATGTTTAACATGTCAGCGAGTTAAAGCTGAACATCAGGTTCTGACTGGATTACTTCAGCCTATTAATATTCCTGAATGGAAATGGGACTGCATCACAATGGACTTTGTAACCGGGTTACCGATGTCAACTGGTAAGAAAAATGCTATTTGGGTGATTGTTGGTCGGCTCACAAAGTCAGCTCATTTTATAGCAGTCAGAATAGATTGGTCACTTCAAAAGTTGGCAGAAACTTATATCTAGGAAATTGTAAAACTACATGGTATTCCTGTATCAATAATTTCTGACTGGGATCCACGGTTTACATCAAGGTTCTGGAACAAGTTGCATGAATCTCTCGGTACTCGACTTCATTTTAGTACAGCTTTTCATCCACAAACTGATGGACAGTCAGAACGAGTTATTCAGATTTTAGAAGACATGCTCCGAGCTTGTATCATTGATTTTGAATCAGGTTGGGAACGTTATTTACCATTAGCTAAATTTGTATATAATAATAGCTACCAATCAAGTATTCAAATGGCACCGTATGAAGATTTGTATGGTCGGAGATGTCGATCACCAATGTGTTGGACGGAATTGAATGAAAGAAAAGTGGTTGGTCCAGAGTTGATTCAATAAATGGAAAGAATTGTTCGAAAGATTCGAGAAAGGTTGAAAATAGCTTTTGATAGGCAGAAATCGTACGCAGATTTGAAATGACCAGACATTGAGTACTCAGTTGGAGACAAAGTATTTCTTAAAGTCTCTCCTTGGAAGAAAATTTTGAGATTCGGTCGGAAGGATAAATTGAGTCCACGATACATTGGACCGTATGAGATTATAGAAAGAATTGGACTAGTGGCATATCGTTTAGCTCTGCCTCTTGAATTACGGAAGATTCATGATGTTTTCCATGTTGCTATGTTAAAAAGATACCGATCAGATCCATCTCATTTGATTTCAACTGAAGATATAAAGATTCGACCTGATTTGTCATATGAAGAAGAACCGATTAAAATACTGGAACGAGAAGTAAAGAACTTACGTAATAAACTAGTTCCCTTAGTAAAAGTGTTATGGAGAAGTCATAATATTGAAGAAGCAACGTGGGAACCGGAAGATACAATGAGATCACAGTACCCCAATCTCTTTTCAGGTAAATTTCGAGGATGAAATTTATTAAGGGGGAAGAAATGTAATGACCCAAAATTTACGGGTATTGAAAATTTAAATTTTTGATAATTTCCACAAAATGAATTCGTAAATATTTACTAGAAATATTTATGAAGTTAGTAGTGTGGTTAATTAGATTTTGGTCAAGTGAATTAGCTTGAATTAAGGCTAAGTTAGTGAAAGGACTAGATTGAATATAGGGTAAAAGTTTAATTATAAACTATAGAAAAGTCAAGGGACTAAATTAGAAAAGAAGCCTTATGTGACAAGTGTGTGGTATGTCTAAGTACATTTGCATTACTTTGATTGGTACAAATGTATGTATAAATAAGTATTTACTTATTATTTAAGAAATAATAATTATAATTTAAAATATAATAATATAATAGTTATAATAAATAAAAGAATAAAAACATAAAGAAAAAGGAAAAAGAAGGGCACGAATAGCAGGGAAAGAAAGAAGAAAAAAAGGGAAAGAAAAAGAAAAGGAAAATTTAGGGTTTTGGAGTTTCAAGCTTAATTGGTAAGTCAATTTGATCCATTTTCTTGTAATTTTGGTGTCTATGGAATCGTAGGAAGAAATACTACTTGAGTTATGTTGAAATTTAGAAAGTTAATAAATTTTTAGATGTTGACTAAGTTGTATGAATTGATGAATTATTGGTTTAATTGATAGAAATTCAAGTTAAAAGTGGGAAAATGATTTATTTGTAAATATAGATAAAAGTTTTGTTATAGTAGGGATTAAATTGTTTAAATTGTAGAATTGATGCTTTATATTGAATATTAAGAGTTCAAAACTTGTTAAAAGTAGGTATAAAATGAAATTTATAAGGTTATTTGAAGAAAAAGAATGGTTATGGTGGTAGGACCTAATTGGAAATATAGTAAAAGTTACATGGAAATTAAAGAGTGTGTTATTAAATAACATATATTGATAATTTTAAATGTTAAATTTTATGTAGCCAATGTAGCACCAGAAACGTCATCAAAAAATGGAAAGGAGAAAGTGAACGAGGATATCGAATAAACCTGAGAATTTTGGTTTGTATTTCTATAAACTATGCTTAGAGATTTAATAAAATGTAATTGTTATTTTAATAGTTTGAATGTATGATGAATGATATGATGGAAACTGTTACTACTTTTGTATTGAAATGAAACAATTTTGAATACCCTATTAATAGTGTCGGGCTAGTCGGATACAGTTGGCATGCCATGGGATTGAAAGTGTTCAAGGATATTCCGACTGTGTGTCGATGAGACACTATATGTGTCGACTACTTTGACTGTTCCGAATTCGTTCCGAAGAGGTACTTTGTACCTGACTATGACTGTTATTATTACTGTTACTGTTACCCTACGGTGTATTCCGATTTCGACCAATGAAACACTGTATATTATCCACGGTGTGTGGGTTGGATCTGCGTATCCTTTTAGGTCTGAGTCATGTTAATAGGGATAAATGAAAATACTGAAGACTGTTTTCTATTGATTGTGTGACTGTGACTGGTATATGATACTGACAGAGTTATGAAATGAATGTAAAAGATTAAGCTGTTAAGATTGTGAATGTAAAAGGATTTAAACTACAATGTATATACATGGTTTATATTGTTCTAAGCGTTAGTCTATAGAAATACCACTGAGTGTTTACTCAACGTACAGTTTGTTTCTGTGCGCGGGATTAGGTACGAAAGAAAGCTAAGGACTCAGCATCCAAGCCAATCCCGGACTCAAAGTGGTGAACACTTTTCTTTTGGTAAAATGGCATGTACCTAGGTTGTTAAGGTGTTATTTTGTACATGATAGTGAATAAACATGATAGTTGCTGAAGCATGGTATGAAATATGCATATTTTGGAAGTTAAACTTATATGAGTTTGACTAGTATGATAATGTAGTATAATTTTGATATGAATTGTGGTACATAATCCTTAAGAGGTATTGAAGTGAATGAATGAATATTTGCTAAGTTTGAATGGCATAATGAATGATATTTGATTTAAGAACTATTAGCAAATGTTTGGGTGTGAATTAGATGTGTTAAGCATGTGAAAATAGCTTAAAAATGGTCAAAAATCATGTTTTCACACGACAAGTCACATGGGCGTGTGCTCAGCCCAGTGGCTCTCTGTTTATGTCGCACAAGCTGTTCCCACGATTGTGTGTGCAAGTCAGATCTGCCCACTGCCTGGCCCCACGACCATGGGAACCCCACAGGCTGGCCACACGGCCATGTTCTAGGCCACACGGGCATGTGCCCCTATCTTCAAGGAAAAATTTCTAAAGTTGCCAATTTAGTCTCGAATCACTTCTAAAACATATATTGGGCCCCGTAGGCCCATATTAGGGACTTTATGATGAAATTTGATAAGAATTAATCCGGAATGCAAAATTCATGACTTGATTTTGTATAAATGTTAGTGTATAAGTTTGGTAATGCCTCATAACCCTATTTCGGTGACGGATACGGGTTAGGGGTGTTACATATAACCTCATTTACAATTCATCCACAAAACAACTATCAACTAGACATCCTAGGTACATGCCGACACAAAAGATAAACATCACCACATTTGAGTTCACGATCGTTGTTGGATGCTAAATCGGCGATATTTAATAATTCGAATATTTAAAGACAAGAGAATACAAAATGCACAATTAAAATATAAACACATATTAATGACTAAGATCACAACTATCATATGTCAACCTTTTAAATTCATACATATTAGCACACCATTTCAACATCATTTCGTACTATACTCAAATTGCACATGCTAACATCTTTTATTTGATTAACAATGTCCCAATTCACACAATTGCTATATAAATAGCTATTCACATATCAAACCAAAATTGTTTATACATTGGCATTAGCCATTCAATATTCAATTCATGAGTATATAACTCATGTATCTCAATTAGTCACAACATATCTCATTTTCATGTTTCAAATCTCTATCCCATTTTCAAATCACATACAATATCATCCAATATCAATTATAGAACCGTTTTATTTAATTACCCCTATTAAAACGACTCGGACTGGGATGGATACACGGATCCAACCAACACACCAATTCGGCACCCACTGCCTCATCAAATAAAATTTGAAGTAATATGTGCCCAGCGCTTTATACATTGACACCTAGTGTCTCATCGGTTAAATCAAAGTAAATTGGCACCCAGTTCCTCATCGACTCGACGTCAAAGAAATCCCTGAACTCTTCCTATCCGATGGCATGCTATCTATATCCGACTCAGCCCGATACAGTTAATAGGGTTTAATTTCACATTTCGAAAATAACCAATATCCAATATAAAATTTTCATATAATCACATATACACATGAGTTCAATTCAATCTATAATAATCAATATTCAACTTTCACACTAGCACATATATTCCTTTCAATTCAATAATTAATACATTCATAATTTATATACCAACTCAATCCATTTCAATCAACTTTAATTCAATCCAATATTAAAGTGCCAAATACTTACCTCAACCACTTACCATATGCATTAAATAAAAAAAATACAACAATTAGTAACTAGGTTCAGATTATAAAAATACAAACCGTGGATTTCGAGCTATTCGACTTCGATTTTATCCTTCCCCTTTTTAGTCGAAGATTCCGGTACGATGTTACCTACGGAATTAAAACAATTAGAATTCATCAACACAAAACAATTCAATTTCATATTGAATATTTAAATTTTTACTCAATATTTGTCTAAATTTCAATTTAGTCCCTAAACTGAGACTAATTTTTATTCTTTACAGTTAATTCTATATTTTTATACAAATTTCACTGTAAACTAAATTTAACTTCCTATTTTCACTTAAACCCCTAAATTTTTAATTTTTCACAATTTAATCCCTATTACTCGAAATTTACAATTTATTCTATAATTTAATCCTTTTTAATTTCTAGCTTAAAAATATATCAATTTAGTCCCTAATACTAAAACTATTCAACATTAACAACATTTAAAATCTTAATAATTGCTAAAATTTTAACTTGGGTCGAGTAGCTCTAGGTACCGAGATTCCAAAAACATTAAAATTACAAAAAAATGGACTAAATTGACTAACCAATTGAACTTTGCACCCTAGAAGTCCCTAAGCCGTGCGTCTTTCTTTCTTCTTTCTCTTTTTCTTTTTCTAGCCGTGCGTCTTTCTTTCTTCTTTCTCTTTTACTTTTTCTTTCTTTTCTTTCTAATTTGTATATTCCCTTTCTTTATATTTTTTACACTAACTATTATTATATAATACATATATACATTTACTTAATTATTAAGATATTTTAACTTTTATTATTATAATATATAAAATAAATTTACACATATAAGATATATATAATTCACTAATGCCGTCCACTTAATGGAATAAGGTATAATTGATTCTTTATCCCCTTTAATTAATCTTTAATCTATAATTCAACTTTCACCCTATACAAAATTTAGCCCTTATACTTAATTACTTTTAATTCAAGTAAATTCGCTTAACCGAAACCTAACTAACTACACAACTAACAAGTTTGATTTACGGGAACAGAGTCCCGGGAATGCACTTTTTGACACCTCTCATCTATTTATAGCCCTTCTTGCACAGTCGTTAACCGTGTAAAATCCACCCATTGAAAATCATTATGTCTCCCACTAAGAGGTCAGCTGGTTCTAATTCAACCGAACCAGAATTGGATCTCAACCCTGTCCAATTTCAGTTACTATCTTTTCTTGATCTTTCAGTAGAGACCGGAAGCTCATTATTTCTTTTAATTTAACCCCTTAATTTTTTAATTTTCATACTTAAAGGTATCCGGGTGTGACATTAAATATCTTTGAGGTGTCGCTCCAAAGGATCTTACTATCGTCGCAGTGTCACTCCATAGAGTCGATAAACTGTTGTCACAGTGTCACTCTAGTGAGCCACTCAATATCATTTCGTCTCATTTCCCACATTGATGGTCGAACGCCGTAGTGTCCCATCCGCAATGCTTAAAGCTTCACATATCACAGTGCACACAGCAACATTGGACTGCGAAATCTAACTGAAATTTCATTTCCCTATCCTTCCGCCTATTACTCCATTTCGCCACTTTTATCATTGATGTTCGAACACCGTAGTGTCCCTCTACAAGGCCCGGAGCTTTGCATATCACGACTTGTACCCAGCAATATCGGATTGCAGAATCTAAAGAAAACTTCTTTTCCCTCCAAACTCCACAATTCGTAAACACACAGACACAGGCATAATATCACATAACATAATAACGTGGAGTACACTAATTATATATATATATCGTATCACAACCATTTTATGCATACAGATAGACTTGCAGATACTCATATAACTACTCGTCCCTATACATATATAACACTCAAAACACATCCATGTATGGAGTATAGAAACTCACTTGATGCATCATTTCCTTATCGGTTTAGATTTTTCGAATGCTAGAGCTTCCATTCTCCTGGCAACTAAGCATTACAACCAAAGTTATAAATTCCATCTTAAAAATTCAGTTTCCAAAAACATGCAGAACCCCTCAAAGGTTTTGATAATTTTTAACTTTGTTTCTTAAATTTACGAACACTGAAAGACTTGGAACCTTACCAGCTCACTAGATTCTTTAGTTTTTCAACTCAAACCTGATGATCACCGCTCCATACAGAGCTTCCCGTGACTATCTCTTCTTCAAAGTAAATAAGAATAAGATGAAGAGAGAAAAACTTAATAGAATTGAGAAGAATTCCCCCTAGTAATTCATTTCTCCGCTATTTATAGGCCTTCACACATGATCTTCAACCTTATAAAAACTATCCATTAGTAAGCATTTTGTCTGCCACTAACGAACTAGTTGGTTTTCATCCAACCGAACTAGAATTGAAACTCAAATATGTCCTAATTAGCCACTAACTTTTGATTTCTTTCAATTTAACCCCTAATTATTCCTAAATTTCAAACTTAACGAAAAATCGAGTGTGACACATTCTCAATACAATAAGCGCCCCACTTGGACATAACAAGCTTGTACTGGTTGAAGGCATAACATAATGAGATCCATGGTGCATGTCTTTCATACTTTGCATGATGACAACTTTTCTTATAACAACTTGTCACATCATTCTAGTGGATAAGAGAACCTTTCCTGTAAATACCTTCCCAACGTGGAAGAAAGGATCAACATTTCAACCTTAAAGTTACTTTGAGCAAACTCATTCTCTCTCTCTCTCTCTCTCTCTCTCTCTCTCTCTCAATCCGCGTGTCCTCTTATTCCTTTTCAACTCTCTACCTTTTTAACCGATCTCCACAAAACCACCACTTGCTTATCCCCGCTTCCTCCTTACTCTCCTCCTTTGTTGCACTTTACATCAACAATATTGATGTAAAGATAAATAGCTAAGCTTCATAAAATATTAGCAATTTAGAGAAAAAAATCATGATTCAAAGAGATAAAGAGTGCAAATTTGTGAATCTGATTAGAAAATTTTTGACAACACATTTTTCTAATGCAGGTGGTATAATAATATGGAATTAATACCTGAAAATATATACTCAAAATTTGCAAATCATATGTTTTCTTTTCTACAAATCTTGGTCCTGCTTGCAAGTAGTTCAACAATATTTAATTGTGGCATCAGTGCCATGTTGAAATTTAGATTTTAACCTCTCTTTTTTTTTAAATATAATCTCCCAACATTAGTTTTATATTATTTGCTGGTTCTATTTAAAATAGTAATTAAATTTGTTAGTTCGAATTTTATTATTAATTTCGCACTATCTTTAAGTTATAGATTTAGTGTTTATCCTTTAAGTTAATTGTTTTCAATTCATGTATCTTTTGAATTTTGACTTTTTAATCTAATAATCGTTTAATCTATTAATTAAAATGATATGAGTTTTCTGTAAGTATTATAAATATTTAGTTTTGGTTGCTAATATTTTATCTCTTCTCAGAGATAAATAAGATTATCCTTTAGGAAGGTGTGCATCCAAGCTTGAAACAAGTGTCAATGTTGCTTCACTTACTTCTCTTTTGAAAGAAAAACTCTAGTTTGTTGTTGTCCAAAAGAATTATTGTTTGAGAATTATTACGTTTGGAGCTCCAATTTAGAACATCTGCGATTCAGAGTAGTTACCATTTTGAAAACAACTCTTGTTGAGAGTAACTAATATTTGAAACAACTTCTATTTAGAATAATGGTTGTAGACACTCAATTTTGCCCGGCCCATTTCAGTATTTAAAATAATAAACCCAAAAAAAAACGAAGTCCAAGTTCAGTCCAGAATTACAAATATAATTTGGCCCGATCGGAATGGCCCATTACTTGAAAAAATTTAAGGTCCATCTACAAGCTTGACTCATATGGAAATATAATCTTCAATGATATGTAATCTTAGATATGATACAATCTTAAATATGATTGCAATCTTAGATATGATACAATCTTAGATATGATTGCAATCTTAGATATGATATACAATCTTAGAAGATATGATTTTGTAATCTTGGAGATTTAATTTATAGATATCATTTAATCTTAACCGTTGATGTAATTGATCTGTACCGTTGGATTTGGGGAGGCTCAACTATAAATAGAGGCCTCTCCCTTCATTGTAAATCACTGGAGTTTTGGGAAGCAATAAGAATTCTTGAGAGCATTCACTCAAATTTCTCTCCCTCTTGCGTTCTTACTCTCTCTGGTTTGTTCTTATTTTATTCTTCGTCTATCTTAGTTTTTCAACCTTTTTTAATTTCACCCCTTTTTTATATACTTTTAAACTTATTTTTAATTTATTATATATATTATTTATTATATTATTTATATTTTCAAAATTTGTAAATTATTATTATATATTATATTTTAACTTATATATCTTATATATTTATTTATTTATATTATACATTATTTTAAAAACTTACATTTTTATATTATATATTATAAATTATTTCATTTATTATTATTTTATATACTATCATATATTATCTATTTTAAAATTCACTATTAAATATTATATTTTTATGTATTATTAAATGTTTATATTATTTGATATAATACAATATCATATTTTTTTATTATTTTATCTTAAAATTAAAGTTTATCTATAATATATTATTATCACCCATTTCTAAATTGTATTTTAATTATATACACATATATCCAAATTACTCACTTTATTTTATTAAACCTTTTTATATTTTTTATATTATAAATTGTCCATGTATTAAATGTTATTTTCATGATTTTATAAAGCGTTGATTGCTTGATAACATATGTTATTATATTATTATTATTATTTTTATATATTATTGTATTTGTTTGTCTTGTTTTGTTTTTATACAATCATACATCATGCATCATTTTCTCGTTTATTAATATGTTTAAATATATGTTGAATTACATGTTTATATATTTTATCTATTCTTTTTTAATATATGTTGTTTTTTATGTATATTTTACTTATTTAAAATTTGCCATATTTTATATTTCTTATATATATATATATTAATTAATGTATGACATTTATGTTATTGTTATTATGCTTTTATTTACCTATTTCTATAATATGTTATCTTGTATGTTATGTTTTATTATGTTAATGTGCTCCTTCATGCATCAGTTTTAAAAACGAGACTTCAAAGTTTTCAAAAATAAAAAGGCAATGCTAGGTGTTTGGAAGCTTCGAAAAAGTAGTGCCCTAACTTATTGGATTGCAACTTTTCTCGTTGAGTTCGAATAGTCAAGTACCCTTCTAATTTTTTTTAAGGTTTTCAAAATACGAGCAATTGTCTTGGAATTTCAAAGCGTTGTGTCCTAACTTATTGGATGTGACATTTTGTCGTTTCGAGATAGGGATTTCAGAAAGGGGGGCTAACTTAGTGTCAATATTTTGATACGAGTGAATCTCAATTTTCAAAATCAAAATATTCTAAAGAGGATTGCATCTTAAAATTTTTGAATTTCCGACATTAAAGACACTTGATAATCAATTAGGTACCAATTTTTGGGCGTTACGAGGGTGCTAACCCTTCCTCGTACGTAACCGGCTCCCGAACCCATTTTCTGATTTCGTACACCAAAACTAATGATTTTAAAACAAAACATTTTATAAGGTGATCCAATCACACCTAAAAAGATTGGTGGCGACTCCCGTTTTCATTTTTCTTAAAGTCGATTCCTATTTTCCAAAACTCGATTTGAAAATGGTTTCGACAGCTTGGCGACTCCACTGGGGACTAATAAGAGAGACAAGCCGTGTAATTAATTATCTCTTGTCTTAATGTCGGAAATTAAAAATTTTAAAATTTAATCTTCTTTGCATTACATGTGTTTGTGTTATTGCATGTGTTGCTATATTCTAATACGCATTGCATTTGCATGACCGTTGTGGTCACACCCTTAAGTGGGAGTGAGAAGCTACGCCTTCGTGAGGTTTTCGCCTCCGTGCAGGATAGTGGATCACTTTCGGGATACATCCATACCTATGGTTTCGTGAGATTTTCATCTCCGTGTAGCCATAGGGAAATGTGTCCCCCTGAACTGAACTCGATTCAAATGAGCCTATAATGGGTGAGGATCGAGGAATCTGCTGGTTCAGGTACCTCAACTTTAGAACTAAACCACATATAGAAGGACCGTAAGAGCTCAACCTAGATAGAATTATACCGTAATTATTACCCTTACAGGTTATCTTTGAGTTTATTGTTATCATGTGATACTAACTATCTCCTTTATTTTGTTGCATATCATTTCGCATTTAAAAGGTATCGATTTTCGGTCAGTTTCTAAGTTAGAGAGTTTTATTATGGAGAACGGACTTCTTGATAGAGTGGAAGACAACGCTAACGTCTATATATGGTCAGAGCAAACTCAGTTAGTAAAGGAAAGTAGTCTAGCCATGGGATATGTGTCAGAGCTGTCAGACTACATTCGTATCACATAAGATAATCAGCATGAGTTAAAGGAAATATGGGATCAATGGGGTAGCGAAGCCAAGCAGTTGTTCTACAACAACCATGGGGACTTGCAGTACTTGCTTGACTTGGGAATAGACGAGAATTTGTTTCGGGCCATCACTCAGTATTGGAATCTTGTATACAGTTGCTTTACATTTGGAAAAGCCTATATGGTACCCGTGGTGGAGGACTATTCAATTTTGTGGCATTGTCCTATGATTCAAGTTGATAAAGTTTACTCAAGGGCTAACTGTATTCCAACTTTTGTGAGGAAGTTGATGAATGTCATAGGGGGAGGGAGTGAGCTAAAATGGAAAAAACAGGAGGGAAAAGGGGCAGTCTTGGAATTCCTGCCTCATCTGCCACTAGTGCGTCTTAATGTTGTTTCCAATCAAAGCAGAATTGGATACGAAGAAGATTGTTCGACACTCTATGGCAAGGCGTGCTGCAGGGCAAAAGGTAATGTACTCACCAATCATTTTAAGGTGAACAAGAAGAGTATTGATGGACATTTCCACTATTACAACGTTTCTCTTTCATAGGAAGATGGTCGATGGTAAGAGTGTTGGAAGAAAAGTGATTGACAGAATGCGTGGACCTACAAAGGTGAGTTGGATGGAAAGAATTGTGCCTATGATGGTAAAAGGCTTATTTATTATAGGACCAAACAACAAGCATGAGTTCACTATGTTGCACTTATCAGAGATAATGGAAATGCAAGCCCTGATGATCTATCAAAATGGACGCAAAAGAATGAGACTAAAGAAGTCCATATCATTTAAAAGACCTTTAAAGTAGAGATTAACTATGCTGAGAAGATACCCATCTAAGCATTTCAAAATGCTTTGCGTGGACAGGAATCTGAAAGCTCTCAAGAAACCCTAAAGGTGTTGAATATCACTTTAAGGTAGCATGTTAAGCAGGAATGCCCACTTGTTTGCCAATCTTTCTTTCAAGATAATCAAAACAACTTCATAGAAGGGGTGTCCATAGATGTAGAGATTATCTTATGAGTGAAGCCATAGCTCAAATTCGGGATGGTAGTAGATCATTTATGGACCATGAAGGTACAAGCTGATACATTGAGCACAGTCAAATCATTGTCAAGAGTTAGCTTTGTTGAGTTAAAACTTTGAGCTATAGGACGAAGGTGTATTTGTAATCCATCCATATGTAAAGATATTCGTTTTCTAAATAAAGTTTTCTAAATGAAATTAAGTCGAGATCGATACCTTTTTGCATTCATGCATTTGTATTACATCGCATTATATGCATTTAAATTATAAAAAGACCATAATTAGTTAAAGTTATTAAAAAAAAGAGAAAGAAAAAGAGAGAGAGAGAGAGAGAGAGAGAGAGAAGAGGGCCACGGTTAAGTAAAAAAGAGACGTTCCCTTACATATCCCTGACTTTTGTGTCAAGAGGGATAACTTACCCGGAGAAGGGGGTGTTTGGAAATGAAAATAATCCCATCAATGTCATACATGAGGAAGGGACTGAACAAAGAAATCTTGAGGGCATTCGCCCTTACGAACCGGGAAGTTCTTTAAACAATTGGACTGCAGAAGAACTTCCTGTAATCTTTAGGAATTTTACGGAGTAATATTCAGAACACTCTTGTTACTCTAAAGCCTAGGAGTAATGAGATTTCTTTTGAGAAGTGGGCTCATGTTTAGACATTTTTATTTTCAATAAAACATACTTTTATTATTTATCCGAGTAAATATTCTTTCATTCTGATTCTTTTGACCTTTGACATTCTTTATAAATTTTCATTTCATGTAAATAGTCATTTTTGAATTCATTTATTCCTTGTATATTCTTTTGTGTGCCTATCATAGATCCCTAGATATCAATGACACGGGCAACGATACTATAGATTCAGAGTTCCTTTTGAGTGCGATATGTATTTAGAGGAATCTCAGTACTTTGAAGGTGACAGAAATTGTGACTTGTTTCTGAATTTGTTGAAAATGGTTTTTACCCCATGAAGTGGTGGTAGGAAATATAGCCTTAGAGGAAAGAAAGATTGCGAAATTAGAATTAGCTGAGGAGACAAAACAAGACCTTGTTGAGACTATTATGAGAATTCAAAAATATGGTCCAAAAACGCATGCAGGAGGATTTGCAATTGCCAGGATAAACATGAGGTTTTGGGGCACTGTTGGTCCACCATGGAAAGGGATCGCATCAGTTGTACAATGAATGCCAAATTTAAAGGAGTAAAGACTTATGGGGCATGTATGTTATGGGCCCGAGCTCATCAAAAGTTTCAAGCTGACAATGACTCATCTTTGTAGATTTCAACTACTCCATTAAGAGTGGGAGATAGCTTCATATGCCAATATTACAAAGTCAAAAGTCATCTATTTCAAAAAAAAAAGATTATATATAACTGCACAATGCCAAAAGTTTGCAGTCTTTTCAAAGATAATGCGTCATACCACAGTACAACAAAGGTTGCCAAAAGAAAAGAAAAAGAAGAAAAAACAAATTACAAAAGATGACCGAGAATGGTAAAAATTGGCATAAGAAACTACCGCCTACTCTCTATGCTTACGTTGGGGCAAACACCTTCAATTCTAGTTGTTTCAAAGGTTCCAACCATCATCCTTGGAATGGGTGCATTGTTTGGCTTTCCTGAGCAGTCTGATGTGCCTTCAATACCTGCGATGGTTAGCTCCAGGCGGTGGCCATTGATGTTCGGCTATGGGGCATCAGGCCGTACATAGTCTCTGAAGCTTAAAATGATAGATTCTTTCTTCAAAACCAGTTTCTGACAAAGTTGATGATGGTATCATGAAGGAAGCTCTCTTAGACTTCTATACAAGTTCAGAGAAGAGGAAACCTGATCAAATCATTACTTTCAGGGAGAGGGTTAGCGAGTCTCAATTCATTCAAGTTTTGATCAAGTTATTGAGGCTTGCAAGTTCCTTGGCGAGAAGTGGAACCCTAAAGATTGTGGTTATTATTGTACGAAAAACCATCATACCAAGTTTTTTTTTCAGCAGGGATCTCCTGACAATGTGCTACATGGTACTGTCATTGACAACAAAGTATGCCATCCAAAGAACAATGAATTTTACCTTGGTACCCATGCTGGAATGATTGGAATCACGAGGCAGACCCACTATCATGTTCTCTTAGACCAGGCTGCGTTTTCGGCTGATGATGTGACAGCCCAAAATTGACCCTAGTCGGGAAGTGGTTTCGGGACCACTAAACCGAGTCATAAAAATAATTAACCGTCGTAATCGATGCTCATTATATGTACATGTGCATGTGTGAAAATTTTGTGTTTGAATTTTGTTAATTGTAAGTGAATTTTATCAAATAGGACTTATGTGAGGAAATTTTGAAATGTGATAGGTCAAAGCATAAGGATCTATTAGTGCATGAAATAAAAAGGGGGGACTTGCATGTCAATTTCCCCCCTAAATAGTAGTGGCCAGCCATGACAAGGTGGATAGACAAATTGTGATGGGTAAAACATATTATGAAAAGTTTATGACAACATGTTGTGTTAAGAACAATAAAATATGAGGGGAGTGGGAGGAGAAACCAAAGTTGTTTCATCCTTGCTCCCCCATTTTGCCGAAACTAGAAGAAAAAAAAAGGCTTCATCCTCTTTGTTCTTCTTGACCGAAAAATCAAAGGAAGAAGAAAGAGTTCTCTTGCTTTATGTTCGGTTTGGATGAGGATTAAGAGGAGGTAAGTACCTTGAAATTCTTGGAAAATTTTGTATAAAGAAGGTGGTTAGTTCAAGTTCTAATCATTCCATGGCTTAAGTTTTGATTGTTAGGAGGTTTGATATTTGGCCAAGTAGTTTGAAGCTCTTAGCACATATATATATATTTTTCTTCTTTCTTGAAGGTTGAAATTTGGGTTGTTATTAAGGAGGTGCCGAATGTGGTCCTTGAAGGGCCTTGAGGAACAATATATGTGGCTTGGGTTATAACATTCGGCCATGGTAGTTTGAGGATTAAGGATTTTATTTCTTGTTAAAATTGGATGAATCTTAGTGTGTGAGTGTTTGAACTAACTAAGGATCAAATAGATGCATGGGTACAAAGTAGGAAGAATCGGCTACTATGGTTGATACTAATGCCGAATGTGAAAATGTTATATTAAATAATGTATGTGATTTGAGTTAATAATATGAAAAGAATATTTAGATGTATTATAATTGATTAAGTATTAAATCAAAAGTTGCTAAAATTGCCATTTCTTTAGCCGAATATGTGTTTGATCAATGAAGAATTTGTTGAAGAATATAGGTGAACTTGGTAAGAGTATTCGGCTTAGTGTATAAATGATATAAAGATTTTAGAAATTATTTTGGTTAGGTGTATGTATGATTAAGTATATTCGGCAATATACTTAAAGTGAGTACATGATATTATATTATAATTATTGAGCTTAAGTATATGGATATGTGTATATGTGGTCATATAATGACATTTTGGTTTGAAAATTTAATGATATGTGATTGCCGAATGTGATAAATAAATTCATATTATTGGTTTAAATATTGAATACTCCTATTTGTATTCTTTAAGCTCAAGAGCAAGGGGGAACTAAATCCGATAAAGGGAAGGAAAAAGTAATTGAATAGCCATTAAAGTTGTTCGACAACATCCGAGGTAAGTCTTCAAGTAATGACCCTATTTGAATTATAATGAAATGATTAGTCATACTATGATGGATAGCCGAATGTGCATAGAGACTATGTTATAAAGCCAATTGAAATCATGCTCTTTGTGTGTGGCTATTGAGCCGAAATTGGAAAGGTTTAATAAATGCTTTGTGTTTGAGCCTTAGTAACGAAAGTGAAATATGGATGTGTCATGATTGTTGATATATGTGTGCATGAGCATTTGAATGATATCCGGGCTAAGTCCCGAAGGCAATTGTGCTAGTGATTTTATCCGGGCTAAGACCCGAAGGCATTTGTGCGAGTTGATATATCCAGGCTAAGACCCGAAGGCATTTGTGCGAGTTGATATATCCGGGCTAAGACCCGAGGGCATTTGTGCTTGTGGTTATATCCGGCTAAATTCCGAAGAAACTTGGGTTCGAAGGTGAGCGTGTTGTGCTGTAATAAATTCAATTAATACGCTCGAAAAACCCAAACGATAAGGTATGTTTGCGTGTGCAACGGAAAAGTCGATTCGTTTTAAATAGTATTCGTTCAATCGACTAACGAACTTTCAGCTTTTAGATAGGTTAATACCTTGTGTGTATATGTTGATGAAATGTGAAGTAAGTATGTTTATGAGAATTTGTATTAATAAAGTGATTCATTTAGCTATGTGAATGTAATACTTTAGTCAAAGCCGATTTCATTACTTGAAACTTACTAAGCTTTAAAATGCTTACCCCGTTGCTTTGGCTTTCTGTTTTATAGATTTGTTCGTTAGATATCGGATTCGGGATCATCGAAGTCGAAGTCATCCACGCTATCAAAGCCCATTTGGTACTCTTTTAGTTGAACTCTGGATATGGCATGTATAGGACTACCCGTTTGTTGTGGGTCATGGACCCTTTGGATTTGTATAATTTTGGATAGCCATGCGAAAATGGCTTATATATGTTTGAGCATAATGTTACATCATTTGGTATGGATATGGTTATTGACAGGTGTGGATATGCTTAACAAGGATTGGCCATGGGAATGGTTAATCACTATCATAATTTGTGCTATTTATGCTAAAAGGGCTAGTTGAAACATGGAAACTATGAAATAGGTAAAGTCTACCTTAAAGGCAGATGCTGACAGCAGTAGTGATGTAGATTTGGAAAATCACTAAAAATAGTAGGAATGGAATTAAATAGTGAATAAATTATGTAAACGAACCTTAATGAATCTATTTTCATAGGAAAGTAACAAAACAATCATATGGACAGTATGTTAAGAGATATTCAGGTTATCGTGAGATAGGGCCAGAACGGTTTCTGGATTTCCTGTTCCGACTTTGGAAATTCATTATAAATCAAACAGAGACAATTAGGAGTCATTCCATATATGTATAGATTCCTCTCTGAGTCTAGTTTCTATAGAAACAAACGGCATCAGTATTGAAGCCCTGTACAGGGAGATATCCAAGTCGTAATGCGCAAAGGTCAGTGTAGTCGATCCCTGTAACATGGGAGAATTTGACTAATAAACTGTACTAATTGGCCCAACCAAAAATTCTAGAAAAAAATATGTAGATGGAAATATAAGTCTAGTTTCAGGGAAAATTTACGAAACTGGATTCCGAGTTTCTGAACTCAAGATATGATTTTTAAAGCGACTAGTACGCAGATTGGCAGTTTCTGGGAAATTTTTTTTATAAGTGGTTTAAAGTCTGTTAACACCTCGTGTTCGACTCCAGTGACGGTCTCGGGTTCGGGGTGTTACAGATGATCTGCAAGAGTTTGTTCATTCTCTATCCTACATGTATCAAATGAGCACTACAGCCATATTTTTTGTGCCTCCTATTTGCTACGCTCATTTGGCAGCTTCACAGTTGGGGGCAATTTATGAAGATTAGGGATGCTTTAGAAACATCATCGAGTCATGGTGGGATGTATGCTCCAGGAGTAATCTCTGTACCTCAAATTTCCAGGTTGAAGGATAAAGTCAGCAATTTCATTCTTGTCTGCTGAGAACCATTGAACCATCTTTTTGTAGAGTTTGACAAACAACAGCCAGGATGGCTGCTGGGGTAATCCCTTTCTCATGGGTTTATGAATCAAGATTTTTCCTCCAAGCTTTGATGGAGTCAAGAATTGAATACCTCTAGTAAACTTAACTTGAAAGTATTCATCCAAAGCAAATGTACCAAGAATGGATGACACAGACTTATGACAAAGAAGGTTCGTCCAAAAGAATCTCATAAAGGAAACCTTGCAAAAGGATGCCGAATTGGGAAGGGCCATATGTTACGAAAAGGGCTTTCTCTAGAGGTGCATTGATTTTGACAAGAAATGGATAGGAAGAATTTATCTGATCCAGTGAATTCGGACTCAGTCAAAGAGTACTTTGTCTGAAGGGGAAGGGAAGCCAAGGTGAAAACCCGCAAAAGGCACTTTGGGACTTCTATTTCAAAAAAAAAGAGAAAAAAAGAAAAGAAAAAGAGAAAAAAATAAAGAGAAAAAGAAAAAAATGGAGAGGCCAAAGTGAAAACTCGCAAAGGGCGCCTTGAGACCAAATGGGTTTTGAGTTGAAAACCCGAAAGGGCAGCTCAAATTTGGAAAGTCATGCAGTGACCTTGCTATACCGGATTCGACGAGAAGTGAAGTATGTTACATATCGAGGCATCAATGAATTACTTTGAATCTTTTAAACACGTGTTGAACTTAAGAAAGTCTTCATGGAGCTGGTGTATAGATGCTCAAGCGGCGATATCTGGGGCATCTGATTTTTTGTCCTGTTTACTATCTTTGGATTCTCTTTCTTCTCAAAGATAGATTCCTAGATTAACCTCCTTTGTCTTTTTGATAAATCATTATCCTCAAGATCAATTTAATCGTCCCATTATTAATAAAGTGTGTTGCATAGAAATAATGATTGATGAACTAAATATCTTTACAAACGAAGTTTTGCATATTACTCTGGAAATTTCTAGATAATACAAGAAACTGAAACAAGACAATTTTTTAAAGAATTTCCATATTTGAGGGTCGGATGTACTCGGGGAAATTTCTTCTTCAGTCCAAAAGGTGGTTGGACATTTTAAATTGATCTTAAGAAAGGATCATTTCATAAACATCTCCAGCGGGTCACAACATTTGGAGAATGGCACAATAGGACTAAGTTGATTCAAAGCATACAAGCAGAGTATGATTGATACATCAAGAAGTATAAAGTTAAAACTTCGATGAGGGAATGAGTGATGACGCCCGAAATAAGGGTCATATTCATAACATTTTGCATTATAACATGTCTAATTAGGAGAATTTGACTCACTTCGATCATAGGCATGAACTCATACGCATTCTACAGGTTATGTCTTTTATGGGACAATGTAGATCAAAGAAACAAGATTTGGCATCCCTATGTTTATAGGGAACAGATCGAAGATAGTAGATTTGACATTCCTGTGCTCTCTGCGAAGCAGATTGAAGATTCCAGCATGGCATCCCTGTGTTTATAGGGAACAAGTTGAAGATAGCAGATTTGGCATCCTTGTGTTTATAGGGAACAGATCAAAGATAGCAGATCTAACCTTTAGATGTTTATACTGAAGCAGATCCGAGATGATTTGGCATTCTTGTGTTTACAAGGAACAAATCGAGGACATAGCAGATTTGACTCTCAGACGTTCTCAAATATAGTAGATCTAACCTTCAGATGTTTATACTGAAGCAGATCCAAGATGATTTGGTATTCTTGTGTTTACAAGGAACAAATCGAGGACATAACAGATTTGACTCTCAAACGTTCTCAAATATAACAGATCTAACCTTCAAATGTTTATACTGAAGCAGATCCAAGATGATTTGGTATTCTTGTGTTTACAAGAAACAAATCGAGGAAATAGCAGATTTGACTCTCATACGTTCTCAAATATAGCAGATCTAACCTTTAGATGTTTATACTGAAGCAGATCCAAGATGGTTTGGCATCCTTGTGCTTACAAGGAACAAATCGAGGATATTGCAGATATGGCTCTCAAATGTTCTCAAACAGACTTAAGATGGTTTGGCATCCTTGTGCTTACAAGGAACAAATCGAGGACCTTGCAGACATGACTCTCAAATGTTCTCAAACAGACTCAAGATGGTTTAGGCATCCTTGTTCTTACAAGGAACAAGTCGAGGACCTTGCAGATATGATTCTCAAATGTTCTCAAACAGACTCAAGATGATTTGACATCCTTACAAATCGAAGAAGCAGACTCAGTGTCTCTGTGTTTGGCAGAAAACAGATCAAAGATATCAACATAGCATTCTTGAGGTCGTAGGGAGAAGGTAGAAGACCATTCGAGGAAAAGATCGCAAAGATTGGGCTAGGCCGGGCAAATTTGGTCCTTTATGGTCTTTGCGCAATTCCTATTACATAGCAATGAGCAAAAAGGGGCAGCTGTAGACACTCAATTTTGCCCGGCCCATTTCAGTATTTAAAATAATAAACCCCCCAAAAAAAACGAAGTCCAAGTTCAGTCCAGAATTACAAATATAATTTGGCCCGATCGGAATGGCCCATTACTTGAAAAAATTTAAGGTCCATCTACAAGCTTGACTCATATGAAAATATAATCTTCAATGATATGTAATCTTAGATATGATACAATCTTAAATATGATTGCAATCTTAGATATGATACAATCTTAGATATGATTGCAATCTTAGATATGATATACAATCTTAGAAGATATGATTTTGTAATCTTGGAGATTTAATTTATAGATATCCTTTAATCTTAACCGTTGATGTAATTAATCTGTACCGTTGGATTTGGGGAGGCTCAACTATAAATAGAGGCCTCTCCCTTCATTGTAAATCACTGGAGTTTTGGGAAGCAATAAGAATTCTTGAGAGCATTCACTCAAATTTCTCTCCCTCTTGCGTTCTTACTCTCTCTGGTTTATTCTTATTTTATTCTTCGTCTATCTTTGTTTTTCAACCTTTTTTAATTTCACCCCTTTTTTATATACTTTTAAACTTATTTTTAATTTATTATATATATTATTTATTATATTATTTATATTTTCAAAATTTGTAAATTATTATTATATATTATATTTTAACTTATATATCTTATATATTTATTTATATTATACATTATTTTAAAAACTTAAATTTTTATATTATATATTATAAATTATTTCATTTATTATTATTTTTATATACTATCATATATTATCTATTTTAAAATTCACTATTAAATACTATATTTTTATGTATTATTAAATGTTTATATTTTTGATATAATACAATATCATATTTTTTTTATTATTTTATCTTAAAATTAAAGTTTATCTATAATATATTATTATCACCCATTTCTAAATTGTATTTTAATTATATACACATATATCCAAATTACTCACTTTATTTTATTAAACTTTTTTATATTTTTTATATTATAAATTGTCCATGTATTAAATGCTATTTTCATGATTTTATAAAGTGTTGATTGCTTGATAACATATGTTACTATATCATTATTATTATTTTTATATATTATTGTATTTGTTTGTCTTGTTTTGTTTTTATACAATCATACATCATGCATCATTTTCTCGTTTATTAATATGTTTAAATATATGTTGAATTACATGTTTATATATTTTATCTATTCTTCTTTAATATATGTTGTTTTTTTATGTATATTTTACTTATTTAAAATTTGCCATATTTTATATTTCTTATATATATATTAATTAATGTATGACATTTATGTTATTGTTATTATGCTTTTATTTACCTATTTCTATAATATGTTATCTTGTATGTTATGTTTTATTATGTTAATGTGCTCCTTCATGCATCAGTTTTAAAAACGAGACTTCAAAGTTTTCAAAAATAAAAAGGCAATGCTAGGTGTTTGGAAGCTTCGAAAAAGTAGTGCCCTAACTTATTGGGTTGCAACTTTTCTCGTTGAGTTCGAATAGTCAAGTACCCTTCTAATTTTTTTTTAAGGTTTTCAAAATACGAGCAATTGTCATGGAATTTCAAAGTGTTGTGTCCTAACTTATTGGATGTGACATTTTGTCGTTTCGAGATAGGGATTTCGAAAAGGGGGGCGAACTTAGTGTCAATATTTTGATACGAGTGAATCTCAATTTTCAAAATCAAAATATTCTAAAGAGGATTGCATCTTAAAATTTTTGAATTTCCGACATTAAAGACACTTGATAATCAATTAGGTACCAATTTTTGGGCGTTACGAGGGTGCTAACCCTTCCTCGTACGTAACCGACTCCCGAACCCATTTTCTGATTTCGTACACCAAAACTAATGATTTTAAAACAAAATATTTTATAAGGTGATCCAATCACACCTAAAAAGATTGGTGGCGACTCCCGTTTTCATTTTTCTTAAAGTCGATTCCTATTTTCCTAAACTCCATTTGAAAATGGTTTCGACAGCTTGGTGACTCCACTGGGGACTAATAAGAGAGTCAAGCCGTGTAATTTATTATCTCTTTTCTTAATGTCGGAAATTAAAAATTTTAAAATTTAATCTTCTTTGCATTACATTTGTTTGTGTTATTGCATGTGTTGCTATATCCTAATACGCATTGCAATTGCATGACCGTTGTGGTCACACCCTTAAGTGGGAGTGAGAAGCTACGCCTTCGTGAGGTTTTCGCCTCCGTGCAGGATAGTGGATCACTTTCGGGATACATCCGTACCTATGGTTTCGTGAGATTTTCATCTCCGTGTAGCCATAGGGAAATGTGTCCCCCTGAACTGAACTCGATTCAAATGAGCCTATAATGGGTGAGGATCGAGGAATCTGCTGGTTCAGGTACCTCAACTTTAGAACTAAACCACATGTATAAGGACCGTAAGAGCTCAACCTAAATAGAATTATACCGTAATTATTAACCTTGCAGGTTATCTTTGAGTTTATTGTTATCATGTGATACTAACTATCTCCTTTATTTTGTTGCATATCATTTCGCATTTAAAAGGTATCGATTTTCGGTCAGTTTCTAAGTCAGTTAGTAAAGGAAAATAGTCTAGCCATGGGATATGTGTCAGAGTTGTCAGACTACATTCGTATCACACAGGATAATCAGCATGAGTTAAAGGAAATATGGGATCAATGGGGTAACGAAGCCAAGCAGTTGTTCTACAACAACCATGGGGACTTGCAGTACTTGCTTGACTTGGGAATAGACGAGAATTTGTTTCGGGCCATCACTTAGTATTGGAATCTTGTATACAGTTGCTTTACGTTTGGGAAAGCCTATATGGTACCCGTGGTGGAGGAATATTCAATTTTGTGGCGTTGTCCTATGATTCAAGTTGATAAAGTTTACTCAAGGGCTAACTGTATTCCAACTTTTGTGAGGAAGTTGATGAATGTCATAGGGGGAGGGAGTGAGCTAAAATGGAAAGAACAGGAGGGAACAAGGGCAGTCTTGGAATTCCTGCCTCTTCCGCCACTAGTGCGTCTTAATGTTGTTTCCAATCAAAGCAGAATTAGATACGAAGAAGATTGTTCGACACTCTATGGCAAGGCGTGCTGCAGGGCAAAAGGTAATGTACTCACCAATCATTTTAAGGTGAACAAGAAGAGTATTGATGGACATTTCCACTATTACAACATTTCTCTTTCACAGGAAGATGGTCGATGGTAAGAATGTTGGAAGAAAAATGATTGATAGAATGCGTGGACCTACAAAGGTGAGTTGGATGGAAAGAATTGTACCTATGATGGTAAAAGGCTTATTTATTATAAGACCATACAACAAGCATAAGTTCACTATGTTGCACTTATCAGAGATAATGGAAATGCAAGCCCTAATGATCTGTCAAAATGGACACAAAAGAATGAGATTAAAGAAGTCCATATCATTTAAAAGACCTTTAAAGTAGAGATTAACTATGCTGAGAAGATACCCATCTAAGCATTTCAAAATGCTTTGCGTGGACAGGAATCTGAAAGCTCTCAAGAAACCCTAAAGGTGTTGAATATCATTTTAAGGTAGCATGTTAAGCAGGAATGTCCACTTGTTTGCCAATCTTTCTTTCAAGATAATCAAAACAACTTCACAAAAGGGGTGTCCATAGATGTAGAGATTATCTTATGAGTGAAGCCATAGCTCAAATTCGGGATGGTAGTAGATCATTTACGGACCATGAAGGTACAAGCTGATACATTGAGCACAGTCAAATCATTGTCAAGAGTTAGCTTTGTTGAGTTAAAACTTTGGGCCATAGGACGAAGGCGTATTTGTAATCCATCCATATGTAAAGATATTCTTGTTCTAAATAAAGTTTTCTAAATGAAATTAAGTCGAGATCGATACCTTTTTGCATTCATGCATTTGTATTACATCGCATTATATGCATTTAAATTATAAAAAGACCATGATTAGTTAAAGTTATTAAAAAAAAGAGAAAGAAAAAGAGAGAGAGAGAGAGAGAAGAGGGTCACGGCTAAGTGAAAAAGAGACGTTCCCTTACATATCCCTGACTTTTGTGTCAAGAGGGATAGCTTACCCGAAGAAGGGGGTGTTTGGAAATGAAAATAATCCCATCAATGTCATACATGAGGAAGGGACTAAATAAAGAAATCTTGAGGGCAGTCGCCCTTACGAACCGGGAAGTTCTTTAAACAATTGGACTGCAGAAGAACTTCCTGTAATCTTTAGGAATTTTACGGAGTAATATTCAGAACACTCTTGTTGCTCTAAAGCCTAGGAGTAATGAGATTTCTTTTGAGAAGTGGGCTCATGTTCAGACATTTTTATTTTCAATAAAACATACTTTTATTATTTATCCGAGTAAATATTCTTTCATTCTGATTCTTTTGACCTTTGACATTCTTTATAAATTTTCATTTCATGTAAATAGTCATTTTGAATTCATTTATTCCTTGTATATTCTTTTGTGTGCCTATCATAGATCCCTAGATATCAATGACACGGGCAACGATACTATAGATTCAGAGTTCCTTTTGAGTGCGATATGTGTTTAGAGGAATCTCAGTACTTTGAAGGTGACAGAAATTGTGACTTGTTTCTGAATTTGTTGAAAATGGTTTTTACCCCATGAAGTGGTGGTAGGAAATATAGCCTTAGAGGAAAGAAAGATTGCGAAATTGGAATTAGTTGAGGAGACAAAACAAGACCTTGTTGAGACTATTATGGGAATTCAAAAATATGGTCCAAAAACGCATGCAGGAGGATTTGCAATTGCCAGGATAAACATGAGGTTTTGGGGCACTGTTGGTCCACCATGGAAAGGGATCGCATGAGTTGTACAATGAATGCCAAATTTAAAGGAGTAAAGACTTATGGGGCATGTATGTTATGGGCCCGAGCTCATCAAAAGTTTCAAGCTGATAATGACTCATCTTTGTAGATGTCAACTACTCCATTAAGAGTGGGAGATAGCTTCATATGCCAATATTACAAAGTCAAAAGTCATCTATTTCAAAAAAAAAGATTATATATAACTGCACAATGCCAAAAGTTTGCAGTCTTTTCAAAGATAATGCGTCATACCACAGTACAACAAAGGTTGCCAAAAGAAAAGAAAAAGAAGAAAAAACAAATTACAAAAGATGACCGAGAATGGTAAAAATTGGCATAAGAAACTACCGCCTACTCTTTATGCTTACGCTGGGGCAAACACCTTCAATTCTAGTTGTTTCAAAGGTTCCAACCATCATCCTTGGAATGGGTGCATTGTTTGGCTTTCCTGAGCAGTCTGATGTGCCTTCAATACCTGCGATGGTTAGCTCCAAGCGGTGGCCATTGATGTTCGGCTATGGGGCATCAGGCCGTACATAGTCTCTGAAGCTTAAAATGATAGATTCTTTCTTCAAAACCAGTTTCTGACAAAGTTGATGACGGTATCATGAAGGAAGCTCTCTTAGACTTCTATACAAGTTCAGAGAAGAGGAAACCTGATCAAATCATTACTTTCAGGGAGAGGGTTAGCGAGTCTCAATTCAATCAAGTTTTGATCAAGTTATTGAGGCTTGCAAGTTCCTTGGCGAGAAGTGGAACCCTAAAGATTGTGGTTATTATTGTATGAAAAACCATCATACCAAGTTTTTTTTCAGCAGGGATCTCCTGACAATGTGCTACATGGTACTGTCATTGACAACAAAGTATGCCATCCAAAGAACAATGAATTTTACCTTGGTACCCATGCTGGAATGATTGGAATCACGAGGCAGACCCACTATCATGTTCTCTTAGACCAGGCTGGGTTTTCGGCTGATGATCTGCAAGAGTTTGTTCATTCTCTATCCTACATGTATCAAATGAGCACTGCAGCCATATTTTTTGTGCCTCCTATTTGCTACGCTCATTTGGCAGCTTCACAGTTGGGGGCAATTTATGAAGATTAGGGATGCTTTAGAAACATCATCGAGTCATGGTGGGATGTATGCTCCAGGAGTAATCTCTGTACCTCAGCTTTCCAGGTTGAAGGATAAAGTCAGCAATTTCATTCTTGTCTGCTGAGAATCATTGAACCATCTTTTTGTAGAGTTTGACAAACAACAGCCAGGATGGCTGCTGGGGTAATCCCTTTCTCATGGGTTTATGAATCAAGATTTTTCCTCCAAGCTTTGATGGAGTCAAGAATTGAATACCTCTAGTAAACTTAACTTGAAAGTATTCATCCAAAGCAAATATACCAAGAATGGATGACACAGACTTATGACAAAGAAGGTTCGTCCAAAAGAATCTCATAATGGAAACCTTGCAAAAGGATACCGAATTGGGAAGGGCCATATGTTACGAAAAGGGCTTTCTCTAGAGGTGCATTGATTTTGACAAGAAATGGATAGGAAGAATTTATCTGATCCAGTGAATTCGGACTCAGTCAAAGAGTACTTTGTCTGAAGGGGAAGGGAAGCCAAGGTGAAAACCCGCAAAGGGCACTTTGGGACTTCTATTTCAAAAAAAAGAGAAAAAAGGAAAAGAAAAAGAGAAAAAAATAAAGAGAAAAAAGAAAAAAATGGAGAGGCCAAAGTGAAAACCCGCAAAGGGTGCCTTGAGACCAAAGGGGTTTTGAGTTGAAAACCCGAAAGGGTAGCTCAAATTTGGAAAGTCATGCAGTGACCTTGCTATACCGGATTCGACGAGAAGTGAAGTATGTTACATATCGAGGCATCAATGAATTACTTTGGATCTTTTAAACACATGTTGAACTTAAGAAAGTCTTCATGGAGCTGGTGTATAGACGCTCAAGCGGCGATATCTGGGGCATCTGATTTTTTGTCCTGTTTACTATCTTTGGATTCTCTTTCTTCTCAAAGATAGATTCCTAGATTAACCTCCTTTGTCTTTTTGATAAATCATTATCCTCAAGATCAATTTATTCGTCCCATTATTCATAAAGTTTGTTGCATAGAAATAATGATTGATGAACTAAATATCTTTACAAACGAAGTTTTGCATATTACTCTGGAAATTTCTAGATAATACAAGAAACTGAAACAAGACAATTGTTTAAAGAATTTCCATATTTGAGGGTCGGATGTACTCGGGGAAATTTCTTCTTCAGTCCAAAAGGTGGTTGGACATTTTAAATTGATCTTAAGAAAGAATCATTTCATAAACATCTCCAGCGGGTCACAACATTTGGAGAATGGCACAATAGGACTAAGTTGATTCAAAGCATACAAGCAGAGTATGATTGATACATCAAGAAGTATAAAGTTAAAACTTCGATGAGGGAATGAGTGATGACGCCCGAAATAAGGGTCATATTCATAACATTTTGCATTATAACATGTCTAATTAGGAGAATTTGACTCACTTCGATCATAGGCATGAACTCATACGCATTCTACAGGTTATGTCTTTTATGGGACAATGTAGATCAAATAAACAAGATTTGGCATCCCTATGTTTATAGGGAACAGATCGAAGATAGTAGATCTGACATTCCTGTGCTCTTTGCGAAGCAGATTGAAGATTTCAGCATGGCATCCCTGTGTTTATAGGGAACAAGTTGAAGATAGCAGATTTGGCATCCTTGTGTTTATAGGGAACAGATCAAAGATAGCAGATCTAACCTTTAGATGTTTATATTGAAGCAGATCCGAGATGATTTGGCATTCTTGTGTTTACAAGGAACAAATCGAGGACATAGCAGATTTGACTCTCAGACGTTCTCAAATATAGCAGATCTAACCTTCAGATGTTTAT
Source organism: Gossypium hirsutum (assembly GCF_007990345.1). Taxonomy (NCBI): domain Eukaryota; kingdom Viridiplantae; phylum Streptophyta; class Magnoliopsida; order Malvales; family Malvaceae; genus Gossypium; species Gossypium hirsutum. Next base: position 69,910,352 of record NC_053427.1, read on the forward strand.
ACTGAAGCAGATCCAAGATGATTTGGTATTCTTGTGTTTACAAGGAACAAATCGAGGACATAACAGATTTGACTCTCAGACGTTCTCAAATATAACAGATCTAACCTTCAGATGTTTATACTGAAGCAGATCCAAGATGATTTGGTATTCTTGTGTTTACAAGAAACAAATCGAGGAAATAGCAGATTTGACTCTCATACGTTCTCAAATATAGCAGATCTAACCTTTAGATGTTTATACTGAAGCAGATCCAAGATGGTTTGGCATCCTTGTGCTTACAAGGAACAAATCGAGGACATTGCAGATATGACTCTCAAATGTTCTCAAACAGACTCAAGATGGTTTGGCATCCTTGTGCTTACAAGGAACAAATCGAGGACCTTGCAGACATGACTCTAAAATGTTCTCAAACAGACTCAAGATGGTTTAGGCATCCTTGTTCTTACAAGGAACAAGTCGAGGACCTTGCAGATATGATTCTCAAATGTTCTCAAACAGACTCAAGATGATTTGACATCCTTACAAATCCAAGATGGTTTGGCATCCTTGTGCTTACAAGGAACAAATCGAGGACATTGCAGATATGACTCTCAAATGTTCTCAAACAGACTCAAGATGGTTTGGCATCCTTGTGCTTACAAGGAACAAATCAAGGACATTGCAGATATGACTCTCAAATGTTCTCAAACAGACTCAAGATGGTTTGGCATCCTTGTGCTTACAAGGAACAAATCGAGGACCTTGCATACATGACTCTCAAATGTTCTCAAACAGACTCAAGATGGTTTAGACATCCTTGTGCTTACAAGGAACAAGTCGAGGACCTTGCAGATATGATTCTCAAATGTTCTCAAACAGACTCAAGATGATTTGACATCCTCACAAATCGAAGAAGCAGACTCAGTGTCTCTGTGTTCGGTAGAAAAGAGATCAAAGATATCAACATAGCATTCTTGAGGTCGTAGGGAGAAGGTAGAAGACCATTCGAGGAAAAGATCGCAAAGATTGGGCTAGGCCGGGCAAATTTGGTCCTTTATGGTCTTTGCTCAATTCCTATTACATAGCAATGAGCAAAGAGGGGCAGCTGTAGACACTCAATTTTGCCCGGCCCATTTCAGTATTTAAAATAATAAACCCCAAAAAAAACGAAGTCCAAGTTCAGTCCAGAATTACAAATATAATTTGGCCCGATCGGAATGGCCCATTACTTGAAAAAATTTAAGGTCCATCTACAAGCTTGACTCATATGGAAATATAATCTTCAATGATATGTAATCTTAGATATGATACAATCTTAAATATGATTGCAATCTTAGATATGATACAATCTTAGATATGATTGCAATCTTAGATATAATACAATCTTAGATATGATTGCAATCTTAGATATGATATACAATCTTAGAAGATATGATTTTGTAATCTTGGTGATTTAATTTGTAGATATCCTTTAATCTTAACCGTTGATGTAATTAATCTGTACCGTTGAATTTGGGGAGGCTCAACTATAAATAGAGGCCTCTTCCTTCATTGTAAATCACTGGAGTTTTGGGAAGCAATAAGAATTCTTGAGAGCATTCACTCAAATTTCTCTCCCTCTTACGTTCTTACTCTCTCTGGTTTGTTCTTATTTTATTCTTCGTCTATCTTAGTTTTTCAACCTTTTTTAATTTCACCCCTTTTTTATATACTTTTAAACTTATTTTTAATTTATTATATATATTATTTATTATATTATTTATATTTTCAAAATTTGTAAATTATTATTATATATTATATTTTAACTTATATATCTTATATATTTATTTATTTATATTATACATTATTTTAAAAACTTACATTTTTATATTATATATTATAAATTATTTTATTTATTATTATTTTTATATACTATCATATATTATCTATTTTAAAATTCACTATTAAATATTATATTTTTATGTATTATTAAATGTTTATATTATTTGATATAATACAATATCATATTTTTTTATTATTTTATCTTAAAATTAAAGTTTATATATAATATTTTATTATCACCCATTTCTAAATTGTATCTTAATTATATACACATATATCCAAATTACTCACTTTATTTTATTAAACCTTTTTATATTTTTTATATTATAAATTGTCCATGTATTAAATGCTATTTTCATGATTTTATAAAGTGTTGATTGCTTGATAACATATGTTACTATATTATTATTATTATTTTTATATATTATTGTATTTGTTTGTCTTGTTTTGTTTTTATACAATCATACATCATGCATCATTTTCTCGTTTATTAATATGTTTAAATATATGTTGAATTACATGTTTATATATTTTATCTATTCTTCTTTAATATATGTTGTTTTTTTATGTATATTTTACTTATTTAAAATTTGCCATATTTTATATTTCTTATATATATATATTAATTAATGTATGACATTTATGTTATTGTTATTATGCTTTTATTTACCTATTTCTATAATATGTTATCTTGTATGTTATGTTTTATTATGTTAATGTGCTCCTTCATGCATCAGTTTTAAAAACGAGACTTCAAAGTTTTCAAAAATAAAAAGGCAATGCTAGGTGTTTGGAAGCTTCGAAAAAGTAGTACCCTAACTTATTGGGTTGCAACTTTTCTCGTTGAGTTCGAATAGTCAAGTACCCTTCTAATTTTTTTTTTAAGGTTTTCAAAATACGAGCAATTGTCTTGAAATTTCAAAGCGTTGTATCCTAACTTATTGGATGTGACATTTTGTCGTTTCGAGATAGGGATTTCAAAAAGGGGGCTAACTTAGTGTCAATATTTTGATACGAGTGAATCTCAATTTTCAAAATCAAAATATTCTAAAGAGGATTGCATCTTAAAATTTTTGAATTTCCGACATTGAAGACACTTGATAATCAATTAGGTACCAATTTTTGGGCGTTACGAGGGTGCTAACCCTTCCTCGTACGTAACCGGCTCCCGAACCCATTTTCTGATTTCGTACACCAAAACTAATGATTTTAAAACAAAACATTTTATAAGGTGATCCAATCACACCTAAAAAGATTGGTGGCGACTCCCGTTTTCATTTTTCTTAAAGTCGATTCTCATTTTCCAAAACTCGATTTGAAAATGGCTTCGACAACGGTGGTTCAAGAACATCATCGTTCAAAATAGTTTCTATTTTAAACAATTATGTTGAGAAAAACTCGTATTCAAAACAACTTCTATAAAAACAATAACTATATATATTAAGAACAACTCGTGTATAGAATTGATCTAAACGGCCATTATTCAAGAACAATCATTCTTTAAGAACCACTTGTATTCCAAGATATGTTTCATAGAAGATGTTTCACAAAGTACGGCTTTACGGAAGTGGAAATAAAAATAACGATAATAAACACAATTGAAACAATTTTGTCACTTGGTGACATGGAAGAGTGGTGGCCTCAGCAAGTGACGTAAACGATGCTCCATTGAAATACGTAGGTGTTTGCTGTTTTTCTCTTTTAACTTGTTCGTTTTCCAACCATCATCATCATCTTATACCAAATATAATCTTCCATTCCATTCATTTCAACGCAATGCTTGAAAATTATGTGGAAATAAAATGAGATATTTGTGGCAACCACATATGAAAGGTGAAGTTTACTACATCTAACTTTAGAGGACCAAACAATTGTCCATTTTCTGTCGAAATATGCTTGGCATGGCATGCTCGTTCATGAACCGTACGCCCCTATCACTGTCCGGTGTGAAGTTTTCATTGCGGACGCAACTCTCGAAATGTTTGAAATAGTAACTTCCAACTCTTTTTTTTTATGTATTTTAAAATTTAAATTTTGTTTTTCTAAAATAATATATAATAAGTATAATTTCACATCATATTCACAAAAAATTCATATTATTTTAGTTAATAGATTTTAATAACTACATCTCAAAACAAAATAAAAATTTTAAAATTCGAAAAATATAATACTTAAAATGATAAAAAATATAAACTAAATCTATAATTTATGTATATTACGATAATAATAATAAAATTTGACATAATAAATTTAAATGTTACATCTTTGAATTAAAACTAAAATTTCAAAAAAAAAACTATAATTAATCATAGCTTATATGTATTAAAATGGCTGATAGCAATATTTTTTTTCCTTTAAACATCTTTTGGACAAATGCAGTGCCCCTTCACCGTGCCTCTCTTTATGCCCCATCAGTAAAACTTTCACACGAGGTTAAACTCATTTTATATTAATATTTTGGCTTAAATGTGTAAAAAAAATTTAAGTAATTAACCTTTTAAAATGCAACACAAAATTCCTCAAACTTTTCCAGAGAAGTAATTAAGCTCCTGCATTTTTTTATATTCAATTAGGTGCTTGAACTGTTAAAATCATCAAAAAGATCCTTAAAATTTTTCAAAAAAAAAAACAATTGAACTCCTGCTCTCTTTTTTTTCACTAAATTATCAAAATGCATAAAAAAGTCCATTTGAACGCAAACTTTAACAGTTGACCATTAAAGTTAACTGTTCTTAATTTTTTTCAATTAAAGTCACTCCATGTAATAACCACTGCATCACATTTAATAAAAAAATTATTTAAAAAATAAAAATCAATACAAGTTATAAAAATTATTAAACTTTAATAAAAATATAAAAAATATTTAAAATTTACTAAAAAGTAGTAAAAATATAAATAATTGTAAATTTTTATAAAAATCATAAAAAAATTATAAAACTCATCAAAAAGGCCCTTTAACAATTGACTGTTAAAGTTAACGATCCCCAATCTTTTTTTAATTAAAGTCATCACGTGTCGCAACACAACGCGACATATGACGAAAAATGATAAAAAAATAAAAATCAATAAAAGTTATATAAAAATTATAAGATGTTCCTTTTGGTATGACAATTTTTATAATTCTTTTACAAATTTTATATTTCTTTACATTTTTTATCATTTTATTATGACTTTATAAACTTTTATATCTTCTTTTCTATACTTCTATATATTTTATAATTTTTTTACGATTTTATAATATTTTTTCTAATTATTAATAAAAATTATTTCTTATATTTTTATTAAAATTTAATAATTTTTATATTTTTTATTGATTTTTTATCATTTTTTACCACATGCCACGCCATGGTTATGACACGTGGTGGCTTTAATTAAAAAAAATTAGGGGCAATTAGCTTTCACGGTCAACCGTCAAAGGACCTTTTTTGATGCATTTTGGCAGAGTGTAAAAAGAAAAAAAAGTAAAGGCTTAATTGTTGTTTTTTGAAAAAAAAATTTGAGGGCCTTTTTGATATATTTTAAGAGTTCAAGTATCTAATTGACTGAAAAAACAAGGACTTAAGTACTTTTTAAAAAACAAATTGAATACTTTTTACACCATTGAGCTTAATACTTTTTACTTGAATGTCTCGACTCGTCACGTAAAAAAAAAAGAAAGAAAAATGAGGCAAAACTCGTTAACTTGTCCCTACACATAAAAGTAAAAGAAAAAAATTGCATTCTAAAAGGAAAAAGGGATGGATCTGTCACAAAACTTGAAACATTAATCAATAAAATTTTCCATTTCAATTAATCAGTTGGCAGCAGCAGTAGCGGTGAGTGGTGCAAGGTTGGGCGGCTTGGCAGGGCAGTGGCGACAACTGGTTGGAACAGGGAACAGGATGGCACTAAGACAGGGGTAGAGGTTTGCATGGGCCGGGTCAGGCCAGGTTCGGGTAGGGCTCAACTAAAAATTTAAGCCCGTTTACTAGGCTCAGGCTAAAAAATGGGCCTGAAATTTTGCTTAAGCCTGACCCGGATAAAAATGTTAAAACCCGGGCCTGACCCAGCCCGCTCATATTAATTTTTATATAATTTTAGAATATATATAATACATCAAAAATACTAAAAACATCAAAATAAATATTTCCCAGCAAATTGAAAATAAACTTTAAAAAATATGTATACTTAAATAACACTAAGATATATACAACTTAAAAAGCAAATGCCTCAAAAATAATAACAAAATTAATAATAAAATAAGTTTTATACAATATCCAAACAATAACAATAAAATAGTAGCAACATAACAGTAAAATTGTAACAAAATAGGAAGAAAACAATAAGAAAATAATATATTTTTCAAAAAAAGGACTTTTTTGTCATTTAGTGAATTAGGGGTTGATTTAGGCCAAGGCCAAAAATGCCTTACCCGAGGCCTGGACCATTTTTTAAATGGCCCTTATTTTTTTGTCGAAGCCCATTTTTCGGGCCTATATTTTTGCCCAAACCCTTCCACATTTTGGGCAAGCCTTCGGGCGGGGCCGGGTGGCCCGACCCATGAACAGGTCTAGACAGGAGAAACAACAGCCGAACGAGGAAAGGGAAAGAAAGTAAAAGAAGAAACGAATAAAAGGAGAAATTCAGCTTAAGGATATTTTATTTTAAGTGATTTTTGTGTTTTTCCCTTTCAATAAACCAAATTTGAAATGATAGGAGATGTAACACCCCTCACTAGTATTCAACGCCGGAATAAGGTTACGGAGCATAACCGGACTTACAATACATATAAATGTACTTTTATCATACATTCAATCATTTCGTACAATCATCATTCAAATTCAATCAATTTATCACTTATACGAGCCTATGAGTCCCTAAATATGCTTTGGGAGTGATTCGGGACTAAACCGGTAACTCAAGAAACTTTCGCAGAACTTTGAAAATTTTTCTTAAAACAGGGGGCACACGCCCGTGTGGCTAGGCCGTGTGTCTCACACGGCCACCAGAGACGCCCGTGTCACAAGCCATGTAGACATTCAAAATAGGAGCACATGGCCGTGTCCCAGCCCGTGTCTTACCCCGTGTAACTCTCTGACTTGGGTCACACGGTCGACACACATGCCCGTGTACCCTAAAAATGGTCATACACACTCGTGTACCAGGTCGTGTAATAGGCCATGTCAATCCTATAGGGTATACTAACTTATGCCACATGGCTAAGTCACACACCCGTGTGTGAGGCCATGTGGAGCATACTGACTTGTTTTCAAATTCAACACCAGGGGACACACGGCCGTGTAACATAACTGTGTGTCACACATGGCTGAGACACACGCCCGTATCTCTACCCTTGTGGACAAAAATAGGTTATTTACAAAGCCATTTTGCCACCCATTTTACACATACCTATTTAAGCTGAAATTTGCAAAATTTTATAACCCAATAAGTAGCAAATCCAAAACATTTCATACAAATGTTAAACTAATTCAACTACAATCATTTCTAAATTCAATATTCAAACGATAAAACCAATCGAACATGGTATTCAAATACCTAAATTATAATCAAGCATTTTCCATTCATATGCCTATCACATATCAAGACAATATTTGCATATTTCCATTCCATTACTACTTGCCAAAACATACCATATTGAATACTTATATGCAACCAAAACATTATACCAAGTTAAGCCAAATCACATGGCTTTATTTTATACACAACATGTACCAAAATCACTAACTCAAGTAACTATAACTATCATCCTTATAACTAGCCTATACATGCCATATTTACATATATCCATGAGTTCAAAAGTACCAATCGGCAATTGGATAGTGTGATGCGTATCTCCGACTTTATTCGAATCGAGCGAGCTATCGAACCTCTATAATACACAGAAAAGAAACAGAGAAAACTTTATAGCTTAGTAAGCCTATATAATTTAGAATTAAATCATTTATACATAATTAAGACAATAAATAAAGTATGCTCAATTCAATTACCAAATGCTTAAAAATAAGTATTCATCAACAAGTTAGTCACATAAGTGCATGTAATTATCCATTATCTCAATTTAATACTACATACATTGTATCATATCAAATTCATATATCACGTACATCATTTGTAACATTTCACTCTCAATTATATATACAATAATTCATTTGATAACAGTAACTCATCTATATAAACAATACTTACATCCATATAAGCAGTAATTCATCCGTATAAACACATAACTTTTTCACATAACCAATAACAGAATTTATACTCGTTGAAACCTATTAGAATATCGAGGGATACTCAGGTGATATACTTTACATGTATAAATCAGTAATCCTTCAATTCATTATCATTTCTGCTCTTTCGAGCTATGATCAGTAAGCTCCTCCTGAGTTGATGGACAGTAAGCTCTATTGAGCTGAAACGGTAAACTTTGACGAGCTAAAAACAGTAAGCTCTTACGAGCTGATATATCGGTAAGCTCATACGAGCTGTGGTGAGTCCGTAGCACATGCAGGATCTCGACCAAAACGGTAACCCTAGTGACATGTCACTCATATCCTACGACTTTCTATGGTTCAAACAGAACTCAGTATTTAATAATTCTCATCAATTAGGCATTCGAACTCAATAATACCATTTACTCTATTATACTTTTATTTCAAATAATCTACAAGTATTTATAAATTTGATTCTAATTATACGAACTTACCTCGAGTTGCTCGGATGGAAATTATCGGCTATTCGTTCACTTTTCCTTTTTCCCGATCTAATCTCGATCTCACCTTATCTTGATCTATATATTATCAAATTTAGCACATTCAGCATTATATCTATTCAATTTATCCTATAATTTACAATTTGGAAAATTTACATATTTTCCCCTAATGTTTCACATTTTCACAATTTAGTCCTTATCACATAAAATTGCAAATTCATGCAATTTAGTACAAACTCATGCTTAGCTGAATTTCATACATGTTACTAGCAGCCCATATTTTCAATTTATTCACACTTTTAACCGCCACATTTCACATTTTATCAATTTAATCCCTTTTTGACATTTTTACTAAAATTCACTTTACAAAACTTGTACATCTAACAACAATGATTTATTTTCCATCATCAACTAACAAAATACTCATGTATTCAACAATGACAACATTCAAATACTTTAACAGTTTTGAAATCAGAGATACAGGCTAGCGAGATTAAGCTGCAACGATCTCAAAAACGTAAAAATTATTAAAAAGGATCAAAAACAATACCTTAATGAACAATTTAACCAAGGCCGAATAGAAAACCTAGAACTTTAGCTTTTCTTCTTGCCAAATTTGGCTAAAGAAGATGATGATTATATAAAATGAATTTTGTTTTATTTATTATATCATTTATTAACTATTTTACCATTTTAACCTTAAAATTAATACAAAATTTCATTTATGCCAAACCATTAACATCCACTAACCAAATAATGGTATATTTACCATTTAAGGACTAAAATTCAAGGTTCTATAGCTATCTGACATCATTAGCTAATAGAACAGCACTTTTATAATTTACGCGATTTAGTCCTTTTTACCGAATTAACCACTCAAATAATGAAATTTCTTAATAAAACTTTCACATAATCAATCTATCATGCTATAGATCTTATTAAAATAATAAAATAAATATTTTGACTTCGGATTTGTGGTTCCAAAACCACTATTCTGATTTTACCTAAAAACGGGTTGTTACAGGAGAGAGAATTATTTTCTATCCTAATGTATAAAAATCAATCATTCCAAATTGAAATGATAGAAGAAGAGGAAATGAGAAAGAAGTGTATGTCAATTCAAAATTATGCATTTCTTAAAATTTTCGTTTTCTTTATTCTCATTTTTCAACTTTACCAAATAATAAATAAAAAGAAAAAAAATTCTTTCATTTATTTCATATTTTCTACCAAGCATGCTTATAAAAAGTAAAATTACATTTTCTATATTGTTTCAATTTTCAATTTTTTTCTATTTTTTCCTAGTCTAACCACCAAACAAAGTCTAGATGAAGGCCTCATTCACAAATAATAATAATAATAATAATAATAATAATAATAATAAAATAAAACATAGAATAATGTCTTAAACCCCCCCAAAAAAATACTATAGTATGTTTTTCAATTTTAAAAGTTTTATTTTTAAATTATAGTTATTTATTTGACTCTTTAACTTTATAAAAGAATATTTTAGTCATTCATTGAATTTTTATTTATTTTAACTTTTAAATTTGTATTTTTTGTCAAATTACCCTAAAATAGATGAAAAAGTTAATGTTTGTTAACTTTGTTGACGTGGCATATACATGAATTGTCATATGGGTGATATGTCAGCATTTAATTAATTTTTTAAAAATTTTAAATTTTTTAAAAATATTATTTTGTATTATTATATTTTTTATAAATTTTTTGAAAAAATTAAAAAAATTCACGTGCATATCACGTTAGCAAAGTTAAAAGACATTTATTTTTACATCTATTTTAGAGTGATTTGACAAAAAAATATAAATTTAAAAATTAAATTAAATTAAATAAAAGACAAAAATAATTTTATTATAAAATAAAAAAACTAAATAAATTATTATGTGTTTAAAAAAAGTAGTCATATTGAATCATTATATGACTAATGGACATAAGTAGAGTGGCAGGTAAAGGTGTTAGATTCATTTTGATGAAATGAAGTAATATTAGTTTTAATCCCTTTTAATTATATATTATTTAACACAAGTTTTTTAAAATGTTTTTTTTTTTAATTTGTGTCTCCAGATTTTTATAAATTTATTTTGACCCTCAACATAACTAATACATATTTCAGCTATTCCATTACAAAGTCAGACAATGAAACCTTTATTTTTCTTTTTTGACATTACACCATCTTCTTATCAATGTTTTTAAGACTTATCAAATATTTCATTGAAAATACAGCCTTCATATATGATTTATCTCACCAAATCTTGTCATTTTGAAAACTTCATTTTACTTATCATTTGTTAAATAAGCTGTTAAATTAAAAAGTACTAACATAAATCACAAAATAAGCTGTACAATTTAAATTGGAACTAAAACCTACATATAGTAATCGCACGTGATGAGACTCAAAGATCCACACATATAATTATAAATTATGAATCTCGAATTTAAAACTTTCACCTTTCTCATTTGAATCAAAATCGAGTTATATTTTATTTTTAGTATACATCAATTAATATTAATTAATGAAAATGAAAACGGCATGGTTTCTATCTTGTCATTTTGATAGTAGCAACTTTGGCGGTGCCGGGTCTTGACCAATTATTGACAATGATACTATGATAAATTGATATTATTATTGTAATAATAAATACGAATCGATTTTATAAACAAAAATAGATATAACCATCGCGAGCTTGGGTTAGGCCATTTTATTTATGCAATTCTATGATATTTAAATTGAATTTATTCAATAAAATTCATAACCAACAAAATCTCAAAGAGAACGATGGAAATCTGATTTATTCCCGAGTTTCATTGTTTGTTTGAATATTCTAAAATGTAAATAAATAAGGAGAATAATATTGATGAAACTATCAGCGGCACTCCTTTAATCTTTTATATATATATATATTGGGTGCGGTTTCACCAATCGGTGGCACCGAACTAAAATGTGATGACCTAAAATTTTTAAGGACCTAATATGTAAATTTTATATTTTGATTTAAAAGCTTTTAAGGTTCCGCGAGACAGCTTTACGGCACCAAAGTTTAAAAGAGTAAATTGCTTCATAAGCCCTTCTTATTTATTTTCTTTTATTTCTCTTCAACACCAAAAATAGAGAGGCTTACGAATTAATCCAAAAAGTTTTTTCTACTAAAAAGTATTTTTGTAAAAAATCAAATTTCAACTGAAAATAAATTTCATTTATTTTTTTTTGAAAAATATTTTTTAAAATTATTTTATTCCAATTCGAATAATTTTTTGAAAAGTAATTTTCTTTGAAAAATAATAAAATTTATTTCCAGTTGGAATCAACTTTTTTACAAAAAATACTTTTTAGTAAAATAAATATTTTGGACTAATTGATAAGAGGCCTCTCTATTTTTTGTGTTGAAGGGAAATAAAAAATAATAATAAACAAGAAGGGTTTATGAAGCAATTTACCTTTTTGAACTTTGGTTTCAGCGGCACCCTTAAAAGCTGTTCAATCAAAATGACAAATTTACATATCAAACCTCTAAATATTTTAAGTCATCACATTTCTGTTGCCGATTAGTCAGGTTGCACCCAAATTTTTTCTTTTTAAGATTAAATAGGTGTTGATAGACGGCACCAAATATTCAGAGTACATTTTGCTTAATTTCGTCATATTATTCTCCTTATCCTATTATAGTATTTATTTATTTTATATTATTAATATAAAAAAGCCAAAATCTAAAGATGGTTGGATCCATATATATTATTTAATAATTATTTTCAATTCAATTTATATTTAAAAATTAATGAGTTTACTCGTGAATAAAACAAAGCAGCTCCAAATAAAGGGTCAATGATGTTGTGGGCAATGCCACTTGCAAAATTGTAGCTGGGTCATGGTCATGAAGGTTGACATCCTGACCTATTCCATACCACAGATTAAAGCCGTCACGAAAGACCCTGACCCAAGTTTTCTCATAGCAAAGCCTTTGATTTCTTCAATTGGTTAGATGGAAGTATAATGTGGCAATCTCAAAGCCACACTGGGTCTCCCTTTTAAGTCCTATTGGAAATTTGCTTCCCTTCATTGAATCATTTCATTAGTTTGAAAATGATATTCATGTTGTATTTTGTTTCTATTACTATTTAATTGAATTTTTGTGGCTGTAATTAGAATGAAAAAGTTGTGCGTAAAAATCCAGACTAAATGCGTCTAAAACCCCTATATTGTTATTTTTTTTAATATCTAATATTACCTCTTTTACTATTAAAAACATCGTAAAATTTATCATAAGTCTCCGTATCATATCGTGAAATTTATTTTAATTTTTGTACATTTAAAAAGTTGACATTTTAATCTTTACATGTTAAATTTGTTGTTAATAAAAGGATATGACATGGCATTAAATTAAGTAATAAATGAAATTAAGAGGTTAAATAACTGTTTTGAAGAGCGAATAGAGATAAGCAGTTGACTTTACTCTTATCTCAAATAATTTTTTACAAAATTATTTAATAATTACCACTGTTGACTATATTTATTGATAACTGAAAAGATGCCCCTTTTTCATACGTGATAAAATTTAGTAATTGAACAAATCAGAATTTGCTTATTTTCGGAGATTATGTTAACAGATTTCGAATCATATGAAAATTGACCTTTTTTCACATTGCAATGAATTCGTGGGCCACTTATTTATTACTCCAATCTTTCTGGCATCCAACTCTCTTTCTTCACGCTTTTTCACTATGAAATCCAAATCTTTATATAATTTAATTAAGTCTATCAACCCAGTCATTAGCTGGGTTTAAAGCTGAATTGTTAATAGTACTATGCATACTTAATACATGAATAACTCGGTTTTGAAGTGATAAAAAAAATACTCTTGACTTCATCTATTTATCATTTGATCCACGTGCTTTTCGTAGGTTCCAACACATATTTAGATGCTAATACTTTAACATGGAGAAATTAACCCTAAAAGTTTTGGAAGAAGACTTCAAAAAGGTGCAACTGGGTTAGGATTTGGAGACCATATCAACTACTTAACACCCGGGGGAAAAATGGAAATTAATTGTAACGCTGTATTGACTGAATTTTAAGTCTAACATTTCAGGAATATTTCTTCAAATGGCAGAAATTTCCAACTTAGTTGGTAATATAGAATTAGAAAAAAAAAAAATTCTTGGCATTTTGAAATTTTGTGATTTGCCGTTATCCAACGCTCTATAAATTCCCCACCCACTCATTCTTCATCTTAAATCTCCCAAACAACCTAGAGAAAGCTTGCGAAACATACACAGCTTCACAATACGTGCCTCTTCCTGCCCAGGAAAGGAATGAAGAGCCTTTGTTTCAGCCCCAGGACGGCTTCCTTGTCCATCTCTCGCCAATCCAACTCACCTTCGCTATCTAGTACTGCTCGGCTCGCCGTAGATTCTCCCAATCCGCGATCGAGCAGACCATCGACGCCGCTGCCGCAATCATCACGAAATGGGATGCCGAAACGTCAGCTTACGCTAGAGTTACCTCTCTTTTCCACGAAAGCAAGAGAGAAGCCATGCAGTTCATAAAATCCGTCAACGAGCTACAAGATATCATGCATTTGCTGGTTTCTGATCAAGATTCCGGTTCTGAAAAGTTCAGTCAGGCTCAACGTTTGATGCAGATCGCAATGAAGAGGCTTCAAAAAGAGTTTTACCAGATTCTGTCGACGAACCGGGCGGATTTGGATCCGGAATCCGTTTCCACCCGGTCATCACGGACTTCCACAAGCATGTCGGATTATGATGATGATGGCTCGCCGGATGATGAGATTCGCACCGCAGGGGATTCCATCACTGAGTTAGAGGATGTTTCTTCTACGGCTATGTCGGACCTGAAATTGATAGCAGATTGCATGATCGCTTCTGGTTACGCTAAAGAATGCATACGAGTATATAAAATTATTCGAAAGTCGATAATCGATGAAGCCATTTACAAGCTGGGGATCGAGAAACTAAGCTCATCTCAGGTTAATAAAATGGATTGGGATATACTGGATTTGAAAATCAAGAAATGGTTAGATGCCGAGAAAATTTCGTTTAGGACACTTTTCAAAGGAGAAAGAATCCTCTGTGATCACGTCTTTTCTTCGTCGGATTCCATCAAAGAATCTTGCTTTGCGGAGATCTCAAAAGAAGGCGCCACGCTTTTGTTTGGATTCCCCGAACTCGTCGCCAAGGCTAAGAAATCGCCGATGGAGAAAATGTTCCGTATTCTCGATATGTACACGGCTATTTCAGAGGATTGGCAAGAGATTGAAACGATCTTTGCTTTTGAATCAGTTTCAGCCGTCCGATTGCAAGCTATTAACTCGCTAGTTCGACTCAGCGAGTCAGTCCTGTCGTTGTTGACGGATTTCGAGTCTACAATCCATAAGGACTCCTCCAAAGCAATGACTCCAGGCGGCGGTCTGCATCGTTTAACGATGTACTCGATGGATTACCTCACTCTCCTTGCCGATTATGGTAACATCCTCACTGACATTATCTCGGACTGGCCACCACCAGCAAAGTCATCGTTACCGGAATCTTTCTTCGACAGTCCGGTTTCCGAAGATTCTCCGAGGCCTGCGATCTCCGTCCGCATAGCGTGGCTAATCCTCGTCCTACTCTGCAAACTCGACTGCAAATCAAAGCATTACAAAGACGTCTCATTATCGTACCTATTCCTAGCCAACAATCTCCAACATGTAATCTCCAAAGTCTATGCATCCAATCTCATGTATTTACTGGGCGAGGAATGGATAACGAAACATGAAGCCAGGGTGAGACAGTTGGCGGCGAACTACGAGCGGTTAGCTTGGGGCCAAGTGTTCGCATCATTGCCGGAGAATCCAACGGCTTCGATGACCGGCGGGAAAGCTAAAGAACGTTTCATGAAATTTACTTCAAGCTTTGAAGATGCATACAGTAAGCAGTGTTCCTGCGTCGTACCCGATCTGAAACTGCGAGACGAGATCAAGGCTTCAATCGAGACAAAAGTCGTAGCAGTGTATAGGGAGTTTTATGATATGCATAAATCAACGGTGGGAGAAGAAAGTAGCGAGAAATTATTCGTCCGATTTTCGCCTGAAGATGTAGGGAATTACTTGTTGGAATTGTTCATTGCGACGGTTAGTTCTGGAAGTTCATCTACATCTTCTTCAACATCGTCTCATCATCATCGGTATATGCGCTCACTCTTACGAGCGTAGAGTTTGTCAGTCTTTTCTTCTTAGGAAAAAAAAAGGTTAAGGAGATTTTATGTTGATGTAATCCTCAATATCCTTCTGAGGTAGTCATATAACGATTTTTTAACGATATTTTCTGTAAATGGTCTAATTCCTGATTTTCATGTCCTCAAATATATGCTTTACCAATCATTTCATTCATTCTTCAATTGCGTAAGATTCAAATAAAAGGCCTATCTTCCTCTTTTGTAATATATTTTGGATTATATTTTAATTTTTTTATTGAAAAATAGGTAATATAACCTATTAGAGGAGTGAGTAAAATAATTTTCATTAAATTTGAGGTTTAAATATAAAATATAATAATAAATTTAGCCCATTATCTTTACATATTTATTTAATTTAAACCTTATTTTTTATTGAAAATAAATTAAAAAATTTTGAAAGAGTTAAAAAACCTTAGTAACAAATTAAAAAAATTAATTAACCATTTTTAAAATTTTAAAATTATATAAAAAATCATAAAAATTATAAACAAATTTTATAAAAATATTTATTTTTAAAAAAAATTATAATTTTTTATTAAAGAATATTAATACTGACCCATTAAAGTCTAATGATTAAAAGATTTTTTAAAAAAAATTTAACCCCTACTCTTTTATTGGGTTGGCATTGTTAATTTTTAATAAAAATTTTATAATTTTAAATTTTTTATAAGTTTTGTTTACAATTTTTATGATTTTTTAAAATAAATTTTAAAATTTAAAAGGGCTTAATTGACTCTCTTTTTTTGTTACTAAGGCCTTTTTGACCCTATAGTTTTATTAGTTTCAAAATTTTTTAATTTACTTCCAATAAAAGAGTAGGGGTCAAAATGAATAAATGTGTAAAGTCTGAGGGTTAAATTTATTAATATACCTTATATACAAACACCAAAACAAATATTTAATAGTGCAATTTTAACGGAAGGGTTGTTTTTGCTCACTCATCTAGTGTACCGAAACTAATTTGCTAATTTTTTTAGTAGAGAGGCTAAAATGCAATCTATAGTATAGTACAAGGGGTTTTGTGATACTTTTACCAAACTTTTCTCTTCCTAAGTTGAAAAAGAAAAAAAATTAATATAATCTTGATGTTTAAATTTGGTAATTAGGTCAAATTTAGCATCTATATTTTCTTTTCACTTTAGTACTTGACTTTGATTATTAGATTCATTTTAGTATTTGAACTTGTGAACGTAACTTGAATTGGGTAAAAGTTTGATGATGTAACATTTTGCAATTATAATTGATTTAAATTTTGCTAAGTTGACCATTTGGATGATGATGATGATGATGATGAGAAATAGACGGTTGATTATTTGCTGATGGAAGGGTGTTAGGTAAAAAATTTTCTATTTTTTAAAAGGACTAAAAGAACAATTTTTTATAGTGTAATTTTTACAACAAAATATAAAAATGCTGACATGGCAAGTCTAATCAACTTCTTGTTAATAAGATAACAACTGAGTGACCATTTTGATAATTTTTTCTAACGACAGTGACTCAATCAACCTCTGATATAGTTTACCCTAAAATTTTATATAATCTCGACAATAATTAAATTAGAGTTTTTTTAAGTCACTTTGAAAAGATTAATTTATTCCTAAATCTATAGTACACAATCCGCAAAGTAATTTAATCAACCCAAACACGAGAAATTTGTGGAGAAGAAATGGAAAGGGGACAAAACTTTATTTATAGCCATAAAAAAAAGAGGGGGGGAATTTAAAATGGGATGAGACCTACCTTTTTGACACTTGAATTGGATATGCAACTTTTAAAATGCTGGGTCTCAAACAACAACATTCGAGGAACAACAGTGGCGTGACAGCTCAATTAAATATGTTGGTAGTGAAGAATTTTGTGTTAGAGGGACTGAGATAAAATTTTAAAAAATTGGAGAGTCTAAAGCTAAAAATTATGCTTAAATTGAATAAATAATTGTTTTTTGAGAGGCTAAAATGCAGTTTTTGATTTGGTTAAAGTTAAAAAGGATTAAATTGAAGTATTAGTTTTTATAAGGGATTAAAAGGCAAGGGAAGTTGGATATGTGTATAGCTTTTTTCGCCCACTATTTTTCTTTTGTTTAAAAATATCTCTCAATTTATTCCAATCCATTGCTTTGTTATTACATGTTTCTCGGACAGAGTAAACTCAATGATAGAGCACCCTTAACGGGGTGTCAAGTCCACTGCGTTAACGTCCGTATATACATTATATATATATGAAGAAAAAGAAAGATTATTTACTACCTTGATTTTTCATTGCTTTGACACCATAAGTTGCAAAAAAAGGTAACATTATTTAAAAAAAAAAAACAACATAAAGGAATAAGGTTCTATTTTGCATCTTTTGATGGAGTATGGTAAAGATGAAGGTGCATTCTCTCTCTACTTTTGATCATTCTTTAGGTTTTCGAAAAATCCCAGGTGAATGGAATCAAGGGATTGATAGTATTATTTTAGAATTAATGTGTTTTTTTTTCTTTTTGAACATGAATGAAATGTGCAAAGAATGCGAGAATGATTTGGAGAAAGGACTTCTTTCACGGCCTGCGCATTTACGGGACACGATACTACCGGGTTCGCCTACGTCAAGGCCTACTTTGTTTCTATCCAATTCAGGGAAGCCCTTGGTGGTTTCAAATTCCAGCAAGTCTCTTGCTTCTGGTTCTAATTCCGAAAAGCGGTTAGATAAAAAGAAGTACGTGAAACAAGTGACTGGCTGCCACAACGATACCGAAATACACCTTGCCGCACAACGCGGTGATGTTGTAGCAATTAGACAGATTCTAGCAGAAATTGATGATCGAATGACTGGTATAGTTAGTGCAGCAGAATTTGAGGCAGAGGTAAGTCGTTTATACAACAATGTTTGCATGTCAACGTCTATAAAATGTGTTGCATCGGCATTTTGATCATCTTTTACATGGTTTTTATTAAGGTGGAAGGAATAAGGGTAGCAATTGTGAATGAAGTGAATGAATTAGGGGAGACGGCGTTGTTTATAGCGGCTGAAAAAGGGTATATTGATATAGTAAAAGAGCTTTTACCGTATACATCTAAGGAGGTTATTAAATTGAAGAATCGGTTCGAGCTTGATCCATTGCATATTGCGGCAAACCGAGGTCATGAAGGTATGTATGAACAACTTTCTGTCTTATGAGTGTAAATTTAAGGCCAAAATTGAGTAAAATATGTTTGGTTTGAATGCTTGTACACAATCCGAAAGTTGCATCTTAGGATACTGCAGTTTGTCTCAGTTCAATGAACACCTTTTATACAGCCATTGTGCAGGTGCTGTTGGATCACGATCCGAGCCTAAGTAAAACAGTCGGGCAAGCAAATGCAACCCCTCTTGTATCGGCAGCAACAAAAGGGCATACGGGTGTAGTACATGCATTGCTCAAGAATGATCCTAGCCTGATAGACATACCAAAGGCAAATGGGAAAAATCCATTACACTTTGCTGTAAGGCAAGGGCATGTTGATATTGTCAAAGCATTGCTTGACAAGGATCCACAATTGGCAACAAAGACTGATAAAAAAGGGCAAACTGCATTGCATATGGCAGTTAAAGGAGTAAGCTATGAAGTGGTGAGGCTGCTTCTTAAGACAGATCCTTCCACTGTCACACTTCCGGACAAGTTTGGTAATACGGCATTACATATCGCTACTCGAAAAAAACGGACAGAGGTATCAACAATCGATTAGTGTCATATATGAAACATTTTAGAAAATGTGTTCATTCTTACCTGTAAGTGTTTCCTGCAGATAGTGAATGAACTTCTACAGATCCCAGACACTAGTGTGAATGCACTTACAAGAGACCAGAAAACAGCTCTCGACATTGCCGAAGGGCTTCCGCTCTCTGAGGAGATTGTCGAAATAAAAGAGTGTTTGTCTAGTTTCGGTGGTGTGAGAGCGAACGAGCTGAACCAACCGCCAGATGAGCTGAGGAAAACCATGAAAGAGATCAAGAAAGAAGTGCATACTCAGCTAGAGCAAACCCTCAAAACAAACAGAAATGTGGACGGCATTGTCCTGGAGCTGATTAAGCTTCACCAGCAAGGCATCAACAATGCCACCAATCAAGTCACAGTGGTAGCCGTGCTTTTCGCAACTGTTGCATTTATGACAATTTTCACGGTCCCTGGGGGCGATAATGACAACGGGGTGGCCACCGTCGCTCGAGGAACATCGTTTAAGATCTTCTGTGTGTTCAACGCGCTCGCGCTCTTTACGTCACTCGCTGTCGTGGTCGTACAAATCACAATCGTAAGAGGAGAACTAAAAACAGAGAAAAGGTTTGTTGAGGTGATTAATAAGTTGATGTGGTTGGCCTCTGTCTGCACCAGTATTTCATATATTTCATCATCGTATATAGTGGCGGGTCGACGTAACAGGTGGGCTGCAATTCTTGTAACAGTTATAGGAGGAGTAACAATGGGTGGAGTTCTGGGTGCCATGACTTATTTGGTGGTGAAAAACAAAAGGGTTCGAAAAGTTAAAAAGAAAGACAAGAATTCAACCAATCAAACAGATTCCCTGAGTTTATCAGGTACTGATACAGAAGTGAACACAATCTATGCCCTTTGATGTTCATACTAGTTGGAAAATGGCCTATGCTAAATGGTTCATTGATAGAACATACATGAATATGTTTGGTAAGCTAGAAAATGAAACATATAGTAACCCAGTCTTGGCTCTCTTGTGTTTTTTTTTTCTTTAATCATGTTGTTACATCATTTACTCGTGGGTAATTAATTAATTAGAAAAAGGAAAACTTAAAAAAAAATAGTTTGAGGGAAATAAAAAGGTTCATCAAGACGACATCAACCAATAAACCCAAAAAACATTATATTCATGGATAAATTGATAAATTATTTTCTTAATATATATATAATAATGAGAAGGGATTATACGAAGAATGACAAATCAGATTTTTCTTTCTAATTTTCAACTTCTTTTTTTTTTTTGCTAAAAGATTTAAATCCAACTAAAAAAATAAAAAGTCAAGAGGAAAGCCTGATTTGTCATCCTCCTATATAAAATGAATAAAAATAACGTAAAATTACAATTTCATACAATCATTTCCCATAAATAATTATACATAATACTTATAAACTTCCAATAAATTGAAACATTTTATACATACCAATGTGGTAGCCAGCCTTTGAGTTATTTACTAGAGTTTTCCGTTTTACCTTTTTTCCCTTTTTTGGTCAACCATAAGCCTCCTTTTGTGTTCGCACTCGATTTTTACATTTACAAAATGAATCAATAATTATTTAGATGTCCAGATTAAAAAAAATTGTCTCAAACTTTTTTTAATGTGTATTTGTATACTTTTATTTTATTTAAATATTGTTATAATAATTAGATTATATATAGTGTAAAATAATACAAGAGTGACAATTCAAACAGCAAAAGATGCAAAGAATTATTAGAATTGGAGTGATTCACATCGTAGGTTGTGTAAAGTGCCACTAAAGATAATGGTTTGAAGGTGTTGAGGTCGTATCTAAGTAAAGTGTAAGCTATCTCTCAAGTCTTGTGTGTCTTCTTATATGTGTCTTTCCTTGCACTGATGTGGAAAAGGGTATTTATAGAGGAAGACTAGCTTAGCATGGGTCTCAACTAGAGTTGCTCATGAGTCGGGTTCGAATCTTAACAAAATTTTTTGACCTAACCCGAGAAATGAGCCTAATTTTATATTCAAGTTTAACCCGGATAAAAAAAACTAAAACCCGGGCTCGACCTAGCCCGATCGTATTAATTTTTTTTATTGGACACTAAGATAAATGCAACTTAACAAGCAAATACCTCTAGAAAAGTAGCAAAATTAACAATAAAACAAGTATTATACAATATTCAAACATTAACAACAAAATAGTAGCAACATAACAGTGAAATGAGAGCAAACAGTGGGAAAACAATAGCAAAACATGGAAAAACAACAGCAAAATAGTAGAGGCATTTTTATTACGAATTCGGGTTGGGTCGGGCCTAGGCAAGAAAAACCTTGCTTGAAGCTTGGCCTATTTTCTAAATGGGTCTTATTTTGTTGCCCAAGCCCATTTTTGGGTCTATATTTTTGCCCAAACCCTCCCATTTTTCGAGCAAGCCTTCAGGCCAAGCTGAGTGGCCTAGCCCATGGATAACTCTAGTCTCAACCAATGTTTTTGAAATTAGACCGGTGGTTGAATCTGTTTGGTTCAAATGAAATAAACTATTAAAAATTCATGAAATTTTTTATTTCCCAAAATAAACTTTAATATTTAAATATAAAACAATTTTCTAATCCTTATTTTACCCCTAGCAAAATTTGACAATTTTACCCTTGGTAAAATCTTGACGATTTTGCCATTGGTAAAATTTCAAGAAAATATGTTTAATATTTCACAACTCAACATGTTCATTATGACCGAATGATTTCATTTTTGGGCTTCAAAATAGTCCAAAAATATAAAATCATTCTCTGATCATTTTTTAAATAATCCATATAGGATTGCAAATTTACATTGTCATTTTTGGAAACCTACATTCATTTCCAAATTATTCCATTTCTCCATTTCAGAGAAAACCATAATCATTCCTAAATGTTTCCCATTTCTCTTTTTCTATTCATTTCGTTCATTTTTATTCAAACATGCAATTTATTTATGATTTTAACGAGCTAGCGGACGACCGATTGGATATATGTAGTTGAGACTCAAATAATTTATAATTAAGTTCAGGCTTTTCACCTAATAATTATAAACTCATTTAGTCATGAAGTCATTTTACCATATTATCGTGACCGAGCTCTCTTCAACGAGATACGTTTCAACGCGTATAAGCATGGCGGGTCAGTAGCATCCTTGGTTACACATAACTCTGTGACTAATTGCTCATTGTAGGCATTCTACAATTCCAATAGGCATTAACGCTCCTATTGTTCCTGAAACTTGCGTTGTTGGTCTAAAAGTTGCTCTTTTACGAGATGCATCTTTTCTTACATCTCATTGACTTATTGTTGGGGCTAGATGTTTGTTGTTGCTGGAGATCTGATTTAGGGGCAAAACAACAACAGTGGGTTGAGATTGGAGAGTTTCCAGATTGGAAAAAAAATTGGCGCAATACATTGTCTTTGGAATCTAAAAGAGAAGTGCCAAGTGAGATTTGTGTGCCTAGGGTAGCTAATGGCACAACTGTGGTAGTGGTGAGATCATTTAGAGAAGTGGAGAAAGGAATGTTGAGGGAGGCCATGAATTGGGTAAAAGCTTCAAGAAGGCTAACAATTAGGTGGCTTGTAGTTTGAGTACTGGAAGAATAAGTGTGGTTTGAAAGAAGCTCAGTGTTAACAGGGTCTTTGTCATTCCCTTGAGTGGAGTTGGCAAGGTTGGTACAGTTAAGGAGGTTGGAAGTAGCATCTTTCTGGGTCTAAGACATTGTTTGATTCACATTCACCACACCAACTATTGATACAAAGTACAATAAGGGATGAGACATAGAATAAGGTAAGAAGGAGTGAATGGTGATTCTATGGAGACTAGTTGTAATAGCCCAAACTTACTGGTGGCAGAAATAGTGATTCTGGGACCATGATTCTGATGAGCGAGTTAGTATTTTAATATTTATTTAATGTTTATGAGTAATTATTAGGGTCGTGTTAAAATTTGGTTAATAAATTTTAATGTTTAGTTAGTTAATTAAGTAAAAAACACTAAATCGTAAAAGTATCAAAAGTTAATGTTTATTAGATAAATGTAATAAATAATCTTAGATTATTTAGTTGAAGGGTTAAAATGTTAAATAAACCTTTAGTGTATTTAGTGGACAATTATGGGTATGATTTTGTTATTTTATAAGTTAATAACCTAAGGGTAAAATGGTAAATAAATAAATCTTAAACTAAAACAAAACAAATTAGTATCATCTTTATTATTTGTATTCTCCACCGAATTTTAAGAAAAGAAATCACTATTTCTATAGCATTAAGTTTTGGCCAACTCAAAAGCTTGCATGTAAGTGATTTTAATTTCATTTTTAGTCATTTTGTTTTTGTTTTTGTTATCGTATTAACTTAACCTAGCTAGCTCGGAGGTCAATTTGTAAAGTTGTTAAAGGTCTAGGGACATTCCATGGATGAAATTGACGTGTTCTTGAAGTTAATTGATAGATTATTAAATTTGATTGTTAAATATACATGTTTTGTTAAGTGATTTTTAGTGATTTTAAGGTTTAGGGATTAATTTGTTAAAAGAGTAAAATTCATTAGTGTTAATGTGAAATTTTGATAAATATAGGATGTCAGGGAACTTTATGAAAATAAGCTAGCAAGAAATTTTATTAATTGTGGCTAAATTGTAAGTTTCAGGTTTAGGGACTAAATTGCATAAAGGTTAAAATGTTAAGGGTAATTTTGTAATTTCACATTAAAATGGGTTATAAGCTAGAATTAATGATATTAAGCTATTTGGAATGTTTAATTGAATGAAATTATTATTTAGATCAAGAAAAAAAATCAACCGGACTTGAATCGAGGAAAAAATAAGGTTTCGAATTAGTCATCGACTTTACTGTTACAACCGTATTAGTCGAGGTAAGTTCATATAATTATTAAACTTAATAATTTTTTTATTATATGTTAATTAATGTTATGCTAGGTATAAATTAAGTTGATAAAAATATGATACTTTGGATATTAGATGGTTTAATAGTCCCACTTAAACCTTGTGAATACTTAGGATACAAATGACATGTCATTAGGGGATATATGGTTTTGGGTGCTGGTCCTAGATGTCTCACCAATGGCTAAGGTCCTACATTTTCTAGGGACTCTCCACAGCTTGTGTGAGTAGTATCGTGTAGCTAACATCCTAACCCACAACCCATGTGAGTAGGCCCATTTCACAGCTCATGTGAGTATTATAGAGACGATTACAGTTACATGAAAAGGCACACTTTGTGTAAATGTTTCCCGTGTATCCAATTTTATTCTATGTGGTTCAACGAGCAATTAGGGTTAAATGGGAAAGTACATATATGAAACGAGCTATGTTATTGAGCATATGAAATGGAAAGTATGATAGGTGTAATTGGATTGAAAAGGAACTAAATGAATATGGATGGATGGTTTTGTTTATTAAAATTTCTTTTATGAAATGTTCCATGAATTAGTTGAATTTATAGCTAATTATACACAAACTAACCTTATGGAGTTGTATGTATAGGATTGAAATGTATGCACATGACTAAATGATTGAATCCATGCTTGAATGGTCAAGATATAACATATTCGGTAAGTTTAAAGTTCACATTATATGAGCTTACTAAGCTAATTGCTTATGTTAGTGGTTTATTGTTCTGTAGGTCATCGGAAAGCTTGAACGGTTGGAATCTCGTCGAAGCACAACCACACTATCCTTCCATCATTTTGGTGGTTTTTGGTTACCTTGGTGCAAGGCTATAAATGTCATGTAATAGGTGCTTTAGACTAGATTTTTAATATGATGTGTTTCTGTATTGCTTGTATCTCCTTTTACACATATGATTTGGTTTGTAAATGTTTAAACTTATATGGTTATGATCATTTTGGTAATAATTTTAAAGTGGTAAGTTATGGTGGTGTAGTATGAGAATAAAATGGTCTTTTGGTATAAATGTTATGCGTTTAAGGTGTGGAATTGCAAATTTGTGCTTGAATTGAATTGGTTTGTGAATTGAGGTGTTTTTTGATGGCATATTGGTTAGTAATAGGATGGATGAATGTTTGACATGTTTTTGGTATTTTGAATGTGCTTTTAACCATGTGAAATAAGCTAGTTATAGTGTTTCTTATTGTGCAAGAAATGGTGCTTGAATTGGCTTGTTTTAGAGGTTAAAAATGGAGCATACGAGCTGTCACACGGCAGTGTGCCACACACGGCCACCCCACATGGCCGTGTGTCATTATTGTTTTACATGTAGGTTTCACACGGTCTGAGACACAGCCTGTAACATGACCGTGTGTCTCAAGTCAATATGTAACACGGTTTGGCACATGACTTATGACACGGCCGTGTGACCCATCATCGAATGCACACACAGTTTGGCACAAGGCTTGCGACATGGCCGTGTGATCTTATTTCAAATACCCACACGGATAGACACACAGGCTGGGACATGACCATGTGTCCAGACTTCGAGTGTCCACATGGTTTGGGCTATGTCACATGGCCGTTTGACCCTCGTTTCCAAAAGTTTCAAGTTTTTCTAAAATTTTTTGTTTTGTTTCAATTTGATCCTAGAATGTTCTTAAACTGTACTTAGGGCCCCGTAAGCTCGATTTAAGGCCCATAAGTGTATTATTTCTTTAATTAAATTGAGTTATTAAATGTTGTAAATTAAATTGCAAGATTGTTCTATTGTAAGTTAAATGTTCTGATTTGTACAATAATGCTCGTTACCCTAATCTGTCTGGCGACGGGTATGGGTTAGGAGTGTTACATTGGTTCACCTAAAGAGGCGAAGAGCTAGAAAGGAACAAGAGGACAAACTAACTAAGAGAGAGAAAGAGGTAATGGATTTTCTCAGAGTAACTTTAGGGTTGAAAATTTGATCATTTCTTCCTCATCAAGAGGATATTTATAAGAGATATTTGTTGGAAAAAACTCAGTTTGACAACGGTTTTCTAGCACAACAGAAAATTAAAATTTTGAAAATCAACTCGGTTAGTGATAATTATACCAATAAAACTTAATCGAATTCATACTTGTGTTTTTGGATAAGTGAATCCTTGATGTTCTCTAACTTTCAACCAAAATATCTTATTCGCTATTCTCATACCACGAACTGCTTCGAGTGTGAGCTCGAACCAATTGAACCAAAACACAAAACTAGAAAAAGTTTTATTTTTAGGGTGAAAACAAAAATTTTCTCTTCTTTAAAAAAAATCGATAAAATTATTATTCTAAAAAAATATATTTAAAATTTGAGAATAAGTTCTCTCTATTTTTCGGTAGAATAGCAATCTCTCAAAAGTTCTCTAAATAACTCTACCGATGTCATCTATTTATAGGAAGTGAAGGTAGAACCCTTTTTGAGTTGTAGTGGTTTATTTCAAATAGAAAAACATCATCCTACTTAGAATAGGAGTAGGGTAGACATTTTTCCTAGTATTCCTACTAGGATTGTCGCCCCATCATATTCATGAGATGGTTTTGGGCCTCTCTCATATCAGGTCTAATTACGAGTACTTCTTAGGCCTTTTTGACCCAGTACTTTGTAATGTGATCCAACTCAATTCAGTTTTTTTATTTCCCAAAATAAACTTTAATATTTATATGGAAAACAATTTTCTCATCCCTATTTTATCCCCAACAAAAATTTGACGATTTTACCCTTGATAAAATTTTAACAATTTTGCCGCTAGTAAAATTTTGAGAAAATATTTCCAACATTTCACAACTCAAAATGTTCATTATGACCGAATGATTTATTTTCATTTTTGGGCTTCAAAACAGTCGAGAAACATAAAATCATTCTTTTGATTATTTTTTAAGTAATCCATGTAGGATTGCAAATTTTTATTTTCATTTTTGGAAACCTACGTTCATTTCCAAATGATTCCATTTTTCCATTTCGGAGAAAACCATAATCATTCCTAGATGTTTCTTATTTCTCTTTTTCTATTCATTCCGTTCATTTTTATTCAAACACGTAATTCATTTCTAGTTTCAATGAGCTAGCGGAGGGACCAATTAGACATATGTAGTTGAGGCTCAAATGATTTATAATTAAGCTTCTACTTTTCATCTATTAATTATAAACTCATTTAGTCATGAAGTCATTCCATTATAGAATCGTGACTAAGCTTTCCTCAACGACGTACTATTACGAAAGTAACTATTCAGTGCTAGTCTAATGATCTTATCATAAGTGTGTTACCCTCATAGGATATCATTGATCTCTTTGGGATAATATCCATTCTCCCAATATGATCGTATTTTATATCATGGTAACATTACATCTCTCTTCATGAAAATCACTATTAAATAGTGATCAAGTCATCCATCACAAAGACGGACGATCTGTGGCCACATTTACTTTTTATCAACCATGTAATGCGAATGAAAGGATATCATTTACCCATGTTTTGGATTATGAATTCCACTATTTTGAATGACGTTACATACTACAGAAGTCGTGCACCCAATGCACTAGCTTTTGGTTCCTTATCTATTTGAACTTAGATTTTTACTTACATCAAAATGTATGAGTCACGCATACATAGTCCACCATCCACTCAGGATTTAGATATGCCACACTATGAACGTCACAAATGAATAAATCCATAAACGGATTCAGGATCTATTTTGCTTGGGTCTTGTTCAATGAACTATTAGTCTTGTAACGACCCACAATTTACGGTTATCAGAAAGTGCATTTTGGATCTTCGTTTTCGACAAACGGATTAGTAAATATTTATAATAAATATTTACGAAGTTAGTTGTGTGGTTAATTAGGATTTTGGCTAGGTGAATTAGCTTGAATTAAGGTTAATTATCTGTAAGGATTAAATTGAATAAAGGAAGAAAGTTTAATTATAGATTAAAAGAAAAGTGAAGGGACTAAATTAATAATTAAACCATAAATGACAAGTGTATGGTAATAAATAAATACAAGTGTATAAATATTGTACATATGTATAAAATACTAATATATGAATACTTATATTTAAGAATAGTATATTATATTATTATAATAAATAAAGTAAATAAAAGAAATAAAAGAATAAACAAATAAATAAAAGAAAGGAAAAGAAACAAAAGAACAGAGAAGGAACGAAACAGGGGAGAAAGAAAAGAAAAAGGAAAATTAGGGTTTTAAGGTTCCAAGTTCAATTGGTAAGTCAATTTTGCTCATTTTCTTGTAATTTTGATGTTTTTAGGATTCTAAAACAAAATATTACTTGATTTATGTTGAAATTTTAGAAGTTAGTGAATTTTTAGAAGTTGTTCATGTTGAATAAATTGAAGTGATAGGGGTTAAATTGATAGAAGTTCAAGTTAGAAGTGAAAAATGGATTGAATTGTAGAATAAATCATAAGTTTTGAGCAATAAGGATTAAATTGTGAAATTTCAAAATTAGGGTTTTAAGGTGAAATTAGAGAGTTGAAATTAGTCTAAGTGGAAATTGAATAAGATATGAAATTAGTTTTGGAAAAATAAAGTTAATCTTAGTTTAAGGATTAAATTGAAATTTAGGAAAAAGTTGAGTATAAATTGAAATATTCAATGTGAAATTGTGTGTATTGATGATTTTAAATTGTTTTAATTTCCGTAACTAACGTTGTGCTGGAGACTTCGGCTAAGAAAGGAAAAGAGAAAGTCAACGATGAGTGATTCAAAAATTACGGTTTGTATTTCTATAATTCGAACTTAATAATTAATTGTTGAATTTATTACTTGATGTGTATGGTAAGCGGATTAAGGTGAGTAATTGATATTGTGATATTGAATTGAATTGAATTGATTTTATGATCATATGTGAATATTTGAATTAGAATGAATATTGTTTGAAATTGAAAAGTGAATTGAAACCCTATTAACTGTATTGGGCTGAGTCGGATATAGTTGGCATGTCATAGGATTTGAAGTGTACAGGGATACTTCGACTTCGAGTCGATGAGACACTGAGTGTCAAATTATTACTTCGGATAAATTCGATGAGGTATTAGGTACCAACTTACTTCGGCATGGTCGACGAGACACTGGGTATCAATCTATTACTTTGAATTATCCAATGAGGCACTGGGTGCTAAACTGGTGTGTTTTTGTTGGATCCGTGTATCTGTCTGAGTCCGAGTCGTGTTAATAAAGGTAAATAAATGAATTGGCAACATGAATGATTTTGAATTATTTTGAATATGAAATTGGAATGGGATATGGAATTGAATTATTCAAATGAAAAGCATGAATCATGGATTCATGGAATGGATATTGATATTGAAAATGAATTGTGTATCCTATTGAGAAAAGCTATTTGAATAACAATTATGAGATTGAAATAGCAAGGTATGAGAATTGAAAGTATTATAAATGATGTGTTTATGAAATTGATTATTTATTTGAATGATCTTTGTTATGTGTGATTATATATATAAATATTATAAATTCTAGCTTAAAAAGTATTCAAATTATAGAAATACCACTGAGTTTATACTCAGCGTACGGTTTGCTTTCTGTGTGCTGGTTAGGTTAAAGTCAAATTGTTGAATCAACATCCAAAGCTGATCCTGAACTCAACGTGGTGAAGTATATTTCTTTTTAGGTAATAGCATGTTCCTAAGATGTTTATGTTGGTCATTTTAAAAAAAAATGTTTGTAAATGATATTATAAAATGTTACTGGTTGGTTATATACAAATATATATGTTATGTTGAGTAAAATATGTGGTATGTTTAAGTTGATACCTAAGTGGATATGAAATAGGCAAAAATTTGGGTTGAAATGGTATAAAAATTTGAGTTAGCTTGAATGATGTTTTAATGGTTTGTTTGGACAATATATGTGAAGTACCTATGAGTATACATTGGATAGGTTATTAGGTTGATGTTTTTTACATGTGTTAAAGATGTTTGATCATGTGTTGAAGTGGTTGAACGATTGGTTTTTGAGTTGCTTGTTGTTTAAGTTTGCAGGGTTGGTATACTTAATGTTTAAAGTTTATTTTAAGTCCACACGGCCAGACACACGGGCACGTGACTGGACCATATGAGACACACGATTATCACACGGGCATGTGCTCCAGCTGTGTGAAAATTGCACCTAATTTTCAAAAAAAAAATAAATTGACTACACAGCCTAGCACATAGGCATGTGGCTTAGCCGTTTGATGTAAGTAAGAGAGTTACACGGGTAGAACACGACCTGAAACACGGGAATGTCCTAGGGTCACATGGGCATGTCCTTTTGCCACACGGGCGTGTAAACCCTACACCTAGGAAAAATTTTGAGGATTCCGCGAAAAATTTTTAGAGAACCAGAATAAGTCCCAGATTGTTTCTAATACATATTTAGGGCCTCGAGGGCCCAATAAATGGATGATATGATTAATTTATGAAGTGTATGCTAAGAGATTTGTTTAATGTTCATATTTGGTCTGAAAAGTTTGGTCATACTCCGCAACCCTGTTCTGACGACAGATAAGGGTTAGGGGGTGTTACAAGTCTAGTCAGTTACATCTATGTCTCTTTCTTCAGTGAGTCATCCGCTCCGATCCCCAAGACAAGCCATCTCCTCAATTGGACTTGATAGACGACATATTACTCTTTTAATCGGTTTGTTCATTTCTGATTAGATTAAGGACATGTTTAGCTTTGTCTACTAATACAAGTTATTTTTTCATACTATGATCTGACAATGTAATACGGTATAATATTAGTTAAACATTTATATAACCAATGAGTAACATTTTCTTCCATTTTGTTTTGCATGCAAAAATCATGTGGGGATAATTATACAAAGTATATTAATGTAATTAATGAATTTGTTTTCTTAACCAAACAGTTCAAAAAATTACAATTATATATTTATAAAAATACTACACTTAGGACACCAGATCCAACAAGATCCTCTTGTCCACTAGCATGACATGGCAAGTTGTTATAAGAAAAGTTGCCATCATGTAAAGCATGGAACATATGTGGATCTTATTTTGTTATGCCTTCAAATAGTGCGAGGTTGTTATGCCCAAGTTGGATCTTTTTTGTACTGAGAACGTGTTCACACTTAAGGAGTGTTCACACCTAAAAGTGGGTGGCTCAGAAGCGGGTGGACTTGTCAGGAGTGCTTATCTAGCAAATAACCTTGAAAATGAAGCGGTGTCGCTCCTTCAATCGGGGCAGGTGGTCAACCAGGACATTGTCTTAAGTGGAATGAAAAAGAAGGTCAACATCTTTTGTCTTGTTGACACGTGTCCAAGTGATAGAGGGATATAGCAAATATAATTCCCATCCTGATCCAAGCATTTTAAATTATTTTTAAGCTCAAGGATGACAACCCCATACTCAAAACATGCTATCTTCATTGCTTATACATTTAATTGGTTTTCTTACCCATTCGAAACAAAAAAAATTATATTAATTTCGTAAAAATTTGTTAAAACTTTCTAATGTTTCAGAAATATCATGATTAATAAAATAAAATAAAATAAAAACTTAATTATATGTCTTCATGGGAATTGTTAGCATTATTAATCCAAAGTGAATTTGATATTTCTTTATGGGATTTTCAACAAAAACATTTGATATTTCTTTTCAAATCAAATCTTATTGTTATGCTATGTGAAAAGAATCAAAGTAAATTTTCATTTTTATTAGGGTTTAATGGTACAAAAATCAAACTGTGTACAAAAAAGATTCAAAAGAACTTTTATTTTCTTATATGATACAATATACAATTCATCAGTGCATATGCCGGTTAGAATTTGTGCCGCATCGGGGTGGTCGATGGTTATGAGCTGAACTTCTTCAAAGTTCAGCTTCCGGGCAGGGTTGTTTTGTTGGGTTCACCATATGTTGATGTAAATCCTTGCATTCGCAGTAGCCATCGTGCATTACCCGATCTATAAATAGGTGTTTGGGAAGATGACCCACCACGATAGAACAAAGATCCCAGAGGTGTTTGTGTCACCCACGATGAATAAGCGTAACTATGTTGAGTCCCATAAGCCGATGGGACAACGAGTGGACTCACCGTCGGTGCCTTATGCATAGATGGCCTATACATCATCATAGGTGCCATCTTCATCAGGAAATGAGATAGCCCAGGCGTGTGCCACATCGCCAACCTAACATAAAACTAGAAGCAAAAAAATGTGGTGCAACATTTTGTGCTTCTGTGAAAATAAAAGGGTTAGGATACAGACCAGAAAAAGACGGTGCATACTCAACATGTAACACCCCTTACTCGAGTCTGAGGTCGGGACGGGATACGAGGCATTACTCGACTTAAACACAAGCACATGAGCATAACAAAATCATAAAAACTCGATCAAATTTTAAATTTTTCAATAATTGTCTATAAGACCTTGACATGGGCCTACGATGGCCAAATCACGCTATGAAAATGGTTCGGTGATAGTCTGAAGATTTTTGGAAGATTTGAAAAGTACTACTTGAAACATGGGCACACGCCCGTGTGATCAATTCGACACGGTCGTGATGAAGGCCCGTGTGACTATCACCGCCTAAGCAAAATAGGGACACACCTGTGTCCCTTACCCGTGTGGATTTATTTTCTAATTCGAACCTACAGAGGTTTTCACATGGCCGGGCACACGCCCGTGTCTATAACCCTTGTTCCTCACACGGCCATGACACACTCGTGTCGCAGCCCGTGTGTAAAAACCTTGACATTTTGTTTCTGACATCAGCAACAAACTAGGGACACACAGCCAAGGCATACGCCGGTCGCCAGAGGCCGTGTCCTTCACCCGGCTGAGACACACGGCCATGCCTCTGCCCGTGTGTTTACTACCATGCATACTGACTTACAAATTCGAGGTGCAAGGGACGCACGACCCCACAACACGCCTATGGGGCTGACCGTGTGTCGCACACGGCCTAGACACATGCCCGT
This sequence comes from Gossypium hirsutum, assembly GCF_007990345.1. Lineage (NCBI taxonomy): Eukaryota > Viridiplantae > Streptophyta > Magnoliopsida > Malvales > Malvaceae > Gossypium > Gossypium hirsutum. The sequence goes on from NC_053427.1 coordinate 69,943,710, forward strand.
GTGTCTACCCGTGTGAACAAAAATAAGGCTATCTACCAAGCCTTTTTGCCACCCTTGCATTAATTCATACCACATCAAGACAAACCAATTTCATACACAACCACATGGCTAAATCAGCCCCCAATAGAACATTCCACACATTACAAAATCATTCAATTTACTCATTCTCAAAAGAAGATCATCATTTGCATTTATCAATAACCAATATTTGCCACCATCCATGGCATTATACAAAATGATTTAATAGCTATGACAAGACACTCGTTTGGCCCAAAATAATATGACCATTACAAAAAGACTAGTTTCTATACATGTCATAATCAAAATGATAACACTAGCTATACCAAATGCTTCAGGGATAGTGTGACTGGCTTCTCCGACATAAGACGATGATCCACGAGCTACTTTGGCGGTACTATAAGAAGATGGAAAGGAAAAAGGGTAAGCATAAAGCTTAGTAATTCGCATGCAAATAATGAAATAACTACAAATTATCATAAGGGATCATACTCCCAAAATAACTCAATTTGCACACGAAGGTGAGGATTCATAAATATTATTAGTTCATATTCATCTCTCACCAAGTATACAACGATGATTGAATTCATATTTCATACTTCAGGTAAAATACAAAAGTGGTCATAAGCATAACCTACTCACTTTTCTTCCTTACTAAACATACAACGTAAATGAAGCTCATATTTCGTAATTCTTATTTAGGTACCTGTACCGCTCACCACATGGTCATAAGTTCTCTCATTTCGATATAAATCATAAATCTCCCATTGAATCATTTGAAACACTATAGGATATTCAATTGCCCCAAACATGAGATAAGATGCCGACACCATGTCTCAGACATGGTCTTACACTGACTATCACGTCAAATTCGATGCCATGTCCCTGACAGGTCTTACACTGACTTTTATATATTGAGGCCGATGCCGTGTCCCAGACAGGTCTTGTACTGGCTCTCATCTATCGGTGTCGATGCCATGTCCCAAGTAGGTCTTACACTGACATACAACAAGCTGACGCCATGTCCCAGACAGGTCTTACACTAGCTTGTATATCTCAAGGCCGATGTATGTCCCAGACATGTCTTACATTAGCTCTCGGCTCAATGTCAATGCATGTCCCAGACATGTCTTACACTGGCTTGTATATCTCGAGGCTGATGTATGTCCCAGTCATGTCTTACACAGGCTCTCATAATGTGGCCGATGCATGTCCCAGACATGTCTTACACTAGCACACATATCACCCAATGTCATGCCATGAATATCCAAATCTATTCCCAATGTTCAACCGGGAGTCTTCATTACATTAATTCCTCAACATGCATATTCATATTCACAATAAAAAAAATTATACAATATCAATTTAAGCACACATCATAACAATATAGATGCATTATTAACATACAACTTACATTGGTTTACAAAATGTGAACAACTAATTGGCCTAATCAACAAGCTTGGCCTTTCCGCGGTCCACGTTAGGATTTCATATTTCTTGATCTAAATGGAAAAATTTAATCATTTAATCATCAATTAAATCTAAACACTCAATAATTGATAAATTGGGCAAAATGACTATTTTTCCCCTAGACTTTTACAAAATGACCATTTTACCCTTAGGCATGAAAATTGATTTTTATCGAATTTCCTTATTAGCCAAGCGTAATCGACCATTTATTAATCTTATGAAAACCCCAAATTTCCATTATTTCACAACATTACTACCTATTTTACAAACTTTACAAAATGGTCCTATTAGGGTTTTCATGAGAAGTCCTTTCACAAAAGTTGTTTATTTAACAACCAAGGTTCATTTTCTTCCATAAAAACTCAGCAAACATCATAAATACTTTCATGGGAAATCCCTAGACTATCAACCATTTTGGGAAATGGTCCCCTCATTAGTTAGCTCATGTTACAAAGGTCCCAAAAATATAAAAATTATCAAATATGACCATGAAAATCACTTACTTGTAAGAGGATAGCTTGGCTGAAATTTTAAAGGTTCAAAACCCTTATTTTTGCTAGGAATTTTCAGTGGTAATGGGGAAGATAGGAGGGTGATATCATCTTTCTTTTATTTTATTTTCTTTTTAGTCAAATAAGCCACCAAATTTCACCTAACCTTGAAAATTGATTTTCCTTGTCTCCTATGGCCGACCATGCCTCTTTAAGGGGTATAATTGCTCTTTAAAGACCTCTAATTATGGTTCTCTAGCTATTTGATATTTCTATCAAGTCAAATAAAAGTTTTACCCTTTATGCGATTTAGTCTTTTTTTCGAAATTAAGCTCACAAATGCTAAAATTAATTCACCAAATTTTTTATGCACTCATATAATCATAATATGTCTCCAAAATAATGATAAAAATAATTTCTCGGCCTTGGATTTGTGGTCCCAAAACTACTATTCTGACTAAGCCCGAAATCGGGTTGTTACAATTCTCCCCCTTAGGGATTTTCATCCATGAAAATCTTACCGGTGAATAAATTTGGGTATTGGTCTCTCATGGTCTCCTCAGGTTCCCAAGTGGCTTCTTTGATTCCATTTCTATGCCACAATACTTTCACAAGTACTATACTCTTATTCCTCAATTATTTAATCTCTTGAGCTAAAATCTTAACCGGCTCTTCGCCATAAGTCATGTCCGGCTGAATCTCAACCTCAGTTGGCGAGATCACATGCGAAGGATCCGATCTATATCAACATAACATTGATACATGAAACACGTTGTGAATCTTTTCCAACTCTGAGGGCAAATTCAATCGATAGGCAACAGGTCCTACTCTCCCGGTAACCTTATAAGGTCCTATGAAACGAGGACTCAGGTTGCATTTTCTTCCAAATCTGAGGACTTTTCTCCATGGGGATACTTTCAAAAACACCCTATCATTGACTTGAAACTCAATTTCCTTTCATTTCAAATCCACGTAGGGTTTCTGTCTATCCGTAGCGGCCTTCAAACAGTTGCAAATCACCTTAACTTTCTCTTCGGTTTCTTTGACTAGGTCCACCCCATGAATCTGATTTTCTTTAAGTTTGATCCAATATAAGGGCGTCCGACACTTGCGTCCATGTAAAGCCTCATAAGGCACCATTTTTCAGACTTGACTGATAACTATTGTTGTAGGCGAATTCAAAAAGCGATAAGTACTTTTCCCAATCGCCTTAAAACTCGAGAACACAACACTGCAACCTGTCTTTTAAGATCTAAATCACTCTTTCTGACTGACCGTCAGTTTGCAAGTAAAATGTTGTGCTAAAATTCAATTTTGTTCCTAGTGCCTCTTGTAACTTCTTCCAAAATCGTGAGGTAAATTTCGGATCTCTATCCAAAATAATCGACAAGGGTACTCCATGAAGTCTCACGATCTCGAAAACATATAATTCAACCAATTTCTTAAGGGAATAGTCGATACGCACTGGTATAAAATGCGTCGACTTGGTAAGCCTATAAAAAACTACCCAAATGGAATTCTTTTTCCTTTGTGTCAAATGCAACCCCGACACGAAATCCATGTTTACACAGTTCCATTTCCTCTCGGGAACCATTACAGGTTGAAGTAAACCCGAAGGTACTTGGTGTTCAGCCTTTACTTGTTGAAAAATTAGACACTTAGAAACAAACTCCAAAATTTCTTTTTTCATTCCCGACCACCAATACATTTTCTTCAAGTCGTTATACATTTTGACACTACCCAGATAAATAGACAAGCAACAACTATGTGCTTCTCGTAGAATCCACTGAATAAGTTCATCGTCCTTGGGTACACAAACCCTATCTTTGAACATTATACACCCATCAGTACCAATCCGAAAGTTTGATTCATAATCTATCTTGATCTAAGTCATCTTGGCTTGCAATTCCTTATCACCATTCTGAGCTTCACAGATCTCTTGAAGGAACATCAGTCTAGCTCTCAGTTCTGCTAGAATCGAACCATCATTGGCCTCATACAACTGAGTGTTCATGGCCTTCAAGGCGAATAATGACTTTCTACTCAGTGCGTCAGCAACTACATTTGCCTTTCCTAGGTGGTAGTCGATTATCAACTCGTAGTCTTTTATCAATTCCAACCATCTTCATTGTTGTAGGTTCAAATCCTTCTAATTCATTAAATATTTGAAGCTTCTATGGTCGGTGAACACTTGGAATTTCTCTCCATACAAATAGTGTCTCTAAATTTTCAACGCGAACACGACGGTGGCCAACTCTAAATCATGCGTCAGGTAGTTTCTCTCATGTGGCTTCAGCTGTCTCGAAGCGTAAGCTATGACCTTACCTTCTTGCATGAGTACGCATCCCAATCCATTCAAGGAGGCGTCGCTATACAGTACAAACTCTTTTCTCGGTTCCGACTGTACTTAAACTAGGGCTTCAGTCAATAAAGCTTTTAATGTCTCAACAATTTGTTGGCACTTATCATTCCACTCGAACTTGACCTCTTTTTGTAGTAGCCTAGTCATCGAAGTAGCTATCATCGAGAACCCTTTAACAAACCATTTGTAGTACCCAGCTAAGCCTAGAAAGCTTCTAATCTCTGACACATTTCTCGGTGGTTTCTACTGTACAATAGCCAAGATCTTACTTGGGTCAACTATAATTCTATCACCCAACACGATGTGTCCTAAGAACCCAACCTCTCAGAGCCAAAACTCACTTTTACTAAACTTGGCATATAGCTGCTTATCCCTCAAGGTCTGTAAAACAGTTCTCAAATGCTCCGCGTGTTCACTCGCAACTCAAGAATAAATTAATAAATCATCGATAAAGGCCACCACAAACTTATCCAAATACGGTTAGAAAATGAGGTTCATCAAGTCCATAAACACCGTAGGGGCATTTGTTAAACCAAAGGGCATAACAAAGAACTCATAGTGCCCATACCTCGTCCTAAACGCGATTTTCGGTACATCTTGCTCCTTTACTCTGAGCTGGTAATAACCGAACCTTAAGTCTATCTTGGAAAACACGGTGGCTCCTTTCAATTGGTCAAACAGATCGTCTATCCTTGGTAAGGGATACTTATTCTTTACAGTCACCTTGTTAAACTGTCTGTAGTTTATACATAACCTCATCAACCTGTCTTTCTTTCTCATAAAAAGTACCGAAGCACCTCACGGAAAATAGCTCGGTTTTGCAAAACCTTTATCCGTTAACTCTTGTAGCTGAACTTTCAACTCCTTTAACTTCGTCAGAGCCATCCTATAGGAGCAATCAAGATGAGTGTCACACTAGAAACTAACTTAATTCCGAATTTAACTTCCCTCACTGGAGGCAATCCGGGTAATTCCTCCGGAAACACATCTGTGAACTCACATACCACTGGTACTAACTCAATCTTCAATTCAAATGCCTGAGTATTCAATACAAAAGTGAGGTAAGCTTCATACCCTTTTCTCAAATATCTCACTGCCGACATGGACGATATCACTATAGGCAAATTGTCTAATTCACCCGTTTCAACCCAAATAACATCCCCGCTCCCACATTCCAACTTGATAACTTTTCGACCACAGTCCACTGCAACCATGAGAAGTAAACCAATCCTTCCCAAGGATTACATCAAATTCATTAAATGGCAATAACATCAAGTTAGTCGGAAAACAATGTCCTCTAATTATCAAAGGACAATTTCTATATACTTGGTCAACCAACACATGTTTACCTAACGGGTTGGACACTTTTACCACAAATTCAGTGGACTCGACTAGCATATTCATATTGGGTATCAATTTCATACAAATATAAGAATAGGTAGACCCCGGGTCAATCAAAGCAATGATAGATATATTATGGATAGAAAAGGTACCCGTAATCACATCGGGAAACTCTGCCTCTTCACAGGCACATATAGCATAAGTCATTGCAAATGTTCTGCCCTCGGACCTTATAGCAGGATTTCTGGGTGCACCTCTACTGCTAGCCCGACTTCCCGAATTCTTCTGTGGTCTACCCCTTGAAGCTGAATTACTCGATCTCACAGCTTGCTCTCTACTTTTCTCGCCCATCTCGGGACAACTACGGATAAAATGGTCAAGCAACCCACATTTGAAACAGCTCATTTCATTTCTTTGGCATTCACTGAAATGACGTCTACCGCACTGAGGACACTCTGGTTGATCCGGGCGAGCACTACCAACACTCACGATAGAAGTGGTTTGGGCTTTTGTCACCGTATACTGCTTATTCTTACTCTTGCTCGAGAACCCCACTAACACATTTGATCGAGTAGGAAACTCCCTTGATCTTTTAGATGAGGTCTGATGTGATTTCCCCATCTGTCTGTTTATTGAGTCACGAGACTCAATATCCGCTATTCTCTTTTCTTTGGCCAATTTTTCGGCCTTGCAGGTTCTCTTAACAAGTACCACAAATTCTCTTAACTCTAAGATGCTAACCAACAATCAGATGTCTTCGTTCAATCCATCTTCGAACCTCTTACACATTGTGGCTTCTGTGGATATGCACTCTAGCGTATATTTGCTGAGCCTCACTAATTCGCACTCATACTCTGTCACTGTCATATGGCCTTGCTTCAGTTCAAGAAATTCCTTCCTCTTTTGATCGACAAACCGTTGGCTAATGTACTTCTTTCGAAATTCGTCCTAGAAGAATCCCCAAGTTACCCACTCTCTCGGCAAAACAGACACGAGAGTATTCCACCACTGATAGGCTGAATCTCGCAAGAATGACACGACACACTTCATGCACTCTTCGGGTGTGCATGATAGCTCATCAAATACCCTAATGGTATTTTCCAACCAAAACTCTACTCTCTCCGAGTCATCATCAATATTCGCTTGGAATTCCTCAGCCTCATGCTTACGAATTTTGTCTATTAGAGGTTTCTCCCTCCTAGCCATTTCTACTCATTGAGGAGTTTTAGGGATGGGTTGAGAAATCGGGGAAGGTGGAGAAGGTAGAGTATTCAGATTTGCACGAATAAAATCTGAGTACCAAGCATCCATCATATGAAGGTAGGCTTCTTTAGCTCCTCTACCCTGACTCATTGTCACGGGTACACTATCTACCGGTGCGGTCCCTTCAGCGAGAGCCAGTGCATTACTTTTCACATCATCCGCCGTAGCCACGTCAGGTTCCATTTACTATAAATAACAACACAATTTATTTTGTCAAGAGTCATCATACTGTCAATATACAACTATGGCATGTATAGCTACACTCACGCTAGGTTAGTGCTAGAATCGACTAAATCATATCTCTAATACCACTAAATGTAACACCCTTTACCCGAATCCGAGGCCAGGACAAGATACTAGGCTAAACATAACCAAATCATAAAAACTCGATCAAATTTAAAATGTTTCAATAATTGTCTACAAGACCTTGACATGGGCCTACAACTCCCAAATCACGCTGTGAAAATGGTTCAGGGATAGTCTGAATATTTTTGGAAGATTTGAAAAGAACTACTTGAAACAGGGGCACACGCCCGTGTGGTCAATTCAACAAATTTCTGATGAAGGCCCGTGTGACTCACACAACTTAAGCAAAATAGCGACACGCCCGTGTCCCTTACCCGTGTGGATTTATTTTCTAATTCGAACCTACAAGGGTTTTCACACGGCCGGGCACACGCCCGTATCTATAACTTGTGTCACTCACACAGCCATGATAGCCCGTGTCGCAGCCTGTGTGTAAAAACCTTAACATTCTGTTTCTGACGTCAGCAACAAACTAGGGGCACACGACCAAGGTACACGCCCGTGGCCAGAGGCCGTGTCCTTCACCCGGCGAGACACACGGCCATGTCTCTACCCGTGTGTTTACTACTATGCATACTGACTTGCAAACTCAAGGTGTAGAGGCTACACAATCGCACAACACACTCATGGGACTGACCGTATGTCGCACACGGCCTAGACACACGCCCGTGTGTCTACCCATGTGGACAAAAATAAGGCTATCTACCAAGCCTGTTTGCCACCCTTACTTGCATTAATTCATACCATATAAAGACAAACCAATTTCATACACAACCACATGGCTAAATCAGCTGCCAATTGAACATTCCACACATTAGGGTCACTCTACTTATTCACAAACAACTCAACCACATGCAAAATCATTCCATTTACTCATTCCCAAAAGAAGATCATTTGTATTTATCAATAACCAATATTGGCCACCATCCATGGCATTATACAAAATGACTCAATAGCTATGACAAGACACTCATTTGGCCCAAAACAATGTGACCATTACAAAAAGACTAATTCCTATACATGCCATAATCAAAATAATAACACTAGCTATACCAAATGCTTCAATGATAGTGTGACTGGCTTCCCCGACGTAAGATGATGATCCACGAGCTACTTTGGTGGCACTATAAGAAGATGGAAAGGAAAAAGGGTAAGTATAAAGCTTAGTAAGTCGCATGTAAATAATGAAATAACTACAAATTATCATAAGGGATCATACTCCTAAAATAACTCAATTTGCACACGAAGGTGAGGATTCATAAATATTATTAGTTCGTATTCATCTCTCACCAAGCATACAACGATGATTGAATTCACATTTCATACTTTAGATAAAATACACAAGTGGTCATAAGCATAACTTACTCATTTTTCTTCCTTACTAAACATACAACATAAATGAAGCTCATATTTCGTAATTCTCATTTAGGTACCTGTACCACTTACCACATGATCATAAGTTCTCTTATTTTGATATAAATCATAAATCTCCTGTTAAACCATTTGGAATACTATAAGATATTCAATAGCCCCAAACATGGGATAAGATGCCGACACCATGTCCCAAACATAGTCTTACATTGGCTAGCACGTCAAAGTCGATGCCATGTTCTAGACAGGTCTTACACTAACTTTCAAATATCAAGGCTGATGCCGTGTCCTAGACAGGTCTTGCACTAGCTCTCATCTATTGGTGTCGATGCTATGTCCCAGACAGGTCTTACACTGACATATAACAAACTGACGCCATGTCCCAGACAGGTCTTACACTAGCTTGTATATCTCGAGGCCGATGCATGTCCTAGACATGTCTTACATTAGCTCTCGTCTCAATGCCGATGCATATCCCAGACTTGTCTTACACTGGCTCTCATAATGTGGCCGATGCATGTCCCAGACATGTCTTACACAAGCACACATATCACCCAATGTCATAGCATGAATATGCAAATTTATTCCCAATGTTTAACCGGGAGTCTTCATTACATTAATTCCTCAACATGCATATTCATATTCACAATAAAAAAATTTATAAAATATCAATTTAAGCACACATCGTAACAATATAGTTGCATTATTAACATACAACTTACCTTGGTTTACAAAATGTGAGCAACTAATCGGCCTAATCCACAAGCTTGGCCTTTCCCCGATCCTAGGCTTGTTTTCATATTTCTTGATCTAAAATGGAAACATTTAGTCATTTAATCATCAATTAAATCTAAACACTCAATAATTTATAAATTGGGAAAAATAACTATTTTGCCCTTAGACTTTCACAAAATAACCATTTTACCCCTAGGCCTGGAAATTAATTTTTTTCGAATTTCCTTATTAGTCAAGCCTAATCGAACATTAATTACTCTTATGAAAACCCCAAATTTCCATTATTTCATAACATTACTACCTATTTTACAAACTTTACAAAATGGTCCTACTAAGGTTTTCATGAGAAGTCCTTTCACAAAAGTTGTTTATTTAACAACCAAGGTTCATTTTCTTCCATAAAAACTCAGCAAACATCATAAATCCTTTCATGGGAAATCCCTTGACTATCAACCATTTAGCAAAATGGTCCCCTCATTAGTTAGCTCATGCTACAAGGGAGCCAAAAGTACAAAAATTATCAATATGACCATGAAAATCACTTAATTGTAAGAGGATAGCTTGGCCAAAATTTTAAAGCTTCAAAAACCTTATTTTTGCTGAGAATTTTCTGTGGTAATGGGGAAGATAAGAGGGTGATATCATCTTTCTTTTATTTTATTTTCTTTTTAGTCAAATAAGCAACCAAATTTCACCTAACCTTGAAAATTGACTTTCCTTGTCTCCTATGGATGACCATGCCTCTTTAAGAGGTCTAATTGCTTTTTAAAGACCTCCAATTATGGTTTTCTAGCTATTTGGTATTTCTATCAAGTAAAATAAAACTTTTACCCTTTATGCAATTTAGTCTTTTTTCGAAATTAAGCTCACAAATGCTAAAATTAATTCACCAAATTTTTTATGCACTCATATAATCATACTATGACTCCAAAATAATGATAAAATAATTTCTCAGCCTCGAATTTATGGTCCCGAAACCACTGTTTTGACTAAGCCCAAAATCGGGCTGTTACAGAACAGGGGATGGTGTGGGCATCAGTGTAACACCTCAAACCTGGCCCAGACCTTATGACCGGATCCGACATGCCACATCGAAGCGTTCAAAACATTTTATATTGTTGGTCTAGAAAAACTTACTTAGTGTTTTAAAAGATAATTTCATTATAGGTTAAAGTGAATGGAAGCTGTGCACCAGGTAGGAAACCGAAAAAGAGGTGGTGAGTCCATCGGACTGCTTAAGTACCAAGCTCCCTTCGGATCCAATCCTAGACATGCATACCGCTATTGCCACACCTTAACGTCATGGATATTTCTAGGAATCCAATTTGATTAAGTCATTTTTAGGAAAAGTGATTAATTTTGGAAAATACTTTCATTGCGGAAGCTTTGTTTGTTGTCGTGTTATTTTGAAATCAATTGTTGTTTTTGAAAACGCGCCCTAAAGCTATCCAATTTCAACAGTTAAAATAAGTAATACCTATCTTAGTAATACATATTAAAACCATCAAAAATAATTAAGCGGCCTTATTACATTTAAAAACCCAAACCTCAACGTAAATAATAGGATGTCCAGTTCACCAGAAGAAAACCAAACTTTCAGAACGGGTGGCCACTCTGAATTCCCTCACAGCTCCAAGCCCACTATGGTTGGGGATTTCCTGCGTTGATGAAAATAAAAGGGGTGAGTTTGGGGAAACTCCGTGTGTAAGGAAAACCCATTCAAAGCCCAAGTCAGCTCAAGCCTATTGGGCCTAAGCCCATTCAGGTAACAGTGGTACTGAACCAGAGCCCTTTTCAGATTACAATAAACTGGGCCTTAGCCCCTTATTCAGATAACAGTATGGCCCATAGACCCATTTCAAAATACATGCAACATCAATAACATATGCAAGCCCATTTGGGGAGACTACTCAACCCACCAACCACTCCACCCGTACCAGCCCTACACTCCATGTGGAGATTAGCTCAACCCACCCAGCCCAACACTCCACAGTTGCAGCCTTGCTGCTCAGTTAACAGTAAATTGAGGCAAAGCCTCCAGTACGTGGACAAGCCACTTTCAGTACTTCCTCCGTCAATATCCCAATCCCATGCATCAGATAATAACAACATGGCATGCAGTAAATAACAATAGTCAAACATGCATTTAGGTCAATTTAACCCTGGGGGTATTTCGATAATTTATCTACTAGGGGTAAAACCATAAATTTTCCACTTTTAAAGGTATTTCAGTAATTTATCTATTTTAGGGTTTTTCATGCATATTCCTACTTTTCACGTACTAACAGAACACGTACCGAGGGTTCTTACCGAATTGGGCCCGTTGGCCCATCATTCCAATTTTGGCCCATTAAGCCCAAAAATATCGAGGACACAGAAATTATGCACTTTGTAGTCCAAATTTTGCAGCTTACCAAAAACATTAATCGATTTACCTCACGAGCATTCGCACACTCGTAAATCTACAAGATACCGGTTTTCGGCATTTTGGCTTTTCGACTTTTACCGGTCCAGACTAAGAAAGAGGGTATTAGTTACACACCTGTTTGCGACGATATGCTGACGAGATCCACACACGAACCGCCTACAATTGGATTACTAACACGTTAATCTAACTATTCAAATACAAACTACGTATTAATCCCTTACAATATTCGGCCAACCACACCTACAGGTCATAGTAAGCTTATAAGAAATCAATAAGCAACTCATTAACAAATTTTTGTCAATGTTTACCACATAATCATAATCTCACTGCAAGTTGTCTTCCTGAACAAAAGTCACTAAATCATTTATAACTGGAGCTACGAAACTCCAAATCAAGTGCCGTTAATTTTACCTGAAAATAGACTCATATATCTTCTATCCATAAAATTTTCAGAATTTTTGGTTTAGCCAATCAATACCAGATTTTTCTTAAAGTTTCCCATGTTTCACTATTTGACTAATCTGACCACTCTTCATTACGAATCAAATTTCTCATTGTACAGAATTCAAAATATGTTCTCGTTTATTTCATTTGAAACTAGACTCAACAAGCTTTAATTACATAATTTATTCAGCTTCTAATTCATCTCTCACAATTTATGGCGATTTTCCAAAGTCACATTACTGCTGGTGTCCCAAGCAGATTTATTACCAAATTCACTCTTTCACACCTAACTTGCATGCTTGTTATTTAAACATGTATATCACCAATCAATCATCACATATCTATGATTTTACTTAAGTATAATCTCCATTTCATCATTTTAAAGCACAACATGTTAGCCAATTTTTCCCCTTAGCATCTAAGGCACATGCATGCTCATTTGTTTGGCTCAACTTCACCTATCTTCCATTTTTCATCAAAAGAACATGAAACAACAACCATTTTCTTCATTTTAATTCATGACTAAATGCTCACAACACAACTAAAAATTAAAATATGCTTCAAGAGTTAAGGTAGAATCAAGAAGAACTCATGAACCTCAAAATAGAAGCAAGGTACCAAGAACTTACCTTTAATTTTCCTCCTCCTAGTGACCGAATACTCAAGAGCTTTCTCCTCTCCTTTCTATTCTCTAACTTTCAGCTATGATGAACAAAGATGGACAAAACTTTGTTCTTTTCACCCCTTTTTCTTTTAATAAAATTTCATATTCCATCCATTTAATTCTTTAATACAAAAGACATGAAATTCCAATCATGGAACATTTACCTAACCCATTATCATGAAACATTTACGTAACCCATTATCATGGAATATTTACCTAACCCATTATCAATTTGTATCAATTTGTACCATAAATTATGGATATCAAGTGCACATTTTGTCTACAACAACATGATGGCTGGCCACTTCATGTAAAATGGGAGGTTTGTCATGCAAATCCTCCTAGTTTGCACTCCTATTTATTTGGCCACTTCAATTTAGCCTATAGCATTTTCCAACATTTTCACGTAGGTTCTATTTCATAATTTCACCCCCCTTTTCTTATGGAACAAAAATTAACTAAAATTGTCGAGTTCTATCTTAAGCTTGGGCCTTCTAAAGGCCCACTAACATAATTAAACCTATGCCAACATTCACAGAATTCCCGAAAATTGGGGTGTTACAATCGGTGCTAAGGCTATTGAGGTTGGTTCTTGTGTGGACGCTAATGATGGGCCTGTCTCGCCACCTCTTCAATTTAAAGGGCCCTGTTGTGGCCTACTTGTATAGGGATGCTGATGTCTCGCTTCTTCCCCGTACAAATATGGTTTGCCATGGATCCTAAACCATGACATGTACTCTGGATCGCATGCTAACTCTAGAACGATAATATTCTCGTGAGTAGGTAAAAGAATCATACCGATTATTCCACATGTTAATATATTGTGAATGGAATATCGACCAATTCATATCCGGTCACCGTAAGTTGATACGATGTAGATAATCAAGCTCCTAAGATGTTACGAGAATCGATTGCTATAATTTGAATTGCTGCAACACTCTATTTGCCTCATGCATCTTGACTGTAGCGTACACTACTAATAGGAGCTTAACGTGCTAAGCGTTGGGATTCACAAAGAATTCCTCAATAATTACTGCTCGAATCGCTGGGTCTTCGTATGGTGTCCATTCAAACTATATGAACGTAATAAAAAACATTGGTTATATATATACTACTAAATACTAAATACGAAATCGACTACGTTATTTGTATATAGTTTAAAATTAAATAAATACATAGATCTGCTTCTGATCGTTGGTCTAATAGAAGCCGTATATCTTCAAGCTAGATAGGTAATCCCACGTGATCCGGTGCATGGTTCCACTTATTTAAATAACTTATTAGCATAATAATTTTATTTTAAATTAATTTAATAATAGTAATATCTATTGAATTTTATCTTGTTACGAGTGGGAATGTATACGGGTAGTTCACTTGATAACGTAAAAATGGAAAGTGGTACCGAACCCATGATTGTTGTAGTAAAAGACAACTACTATTTTTGATTTTTTTTGGTTGTGTCGCCCGACACATCTCTTGGTATAATATCGCTAACACGGCAGACCCCCAACAGAGATCACTAGCTCTTCTAAAATCGATGAGTTTCAACAGCCACCTTAGATGTACGAGGTTTTGTGACTTATTCGGCATCAGCGTACCTCCGATAATTTGAAGGATGTACACCTGGGTGTATTGTTCTCTTTCCTCTTCAGTCGAATCCTTTGCCAGCTCCGCGAAATTATTTCGTAACCAGGCCATTTTGATCCAAGCTCCATAAATCTTCTCTGGAACCACACTCAGAAGATCGTAACAAACGGTTCTCTAATCAACAGATTGAACTGACCTGTGACTACCGACTCGTCTACGGGTAACCCCAACTATAAATGCACGTCCTCTAGAGTGACAGTGCACTCACCGCATGGAAGATGAAATGTATGCGTCTCGGGTCTCCACCTCTCCACCAATTCACTTATGAGTTTTGGGTCCTACTTACACCCCCGGCCTACAAGGGCCACGTACAAAAAACTGACTTCCCTCAGGTATGTTTCGATTAACAGTAATGGAGGGTCGGGTAGATTATGAATAAGCATTGCAAAATTTGATCTTCCGACTATTTACATAAAAATTATAAAAAAATATTAAGTTCAATTATAACTATGAAATAAAAAAATTAAAAAAGATTAAAAATTATTTGTAACAACCCATTTTTCAGTTGTGTCAGAAAAAGTGGTTTCGGGGCCACAAATTCGACGAGTGGGTTCGTAAATATTTTTATTTAATATTTGCGAGTCCAATATAGTATTATAATAAATTTTGATTTAATGATTTTTGTTAACTGAACGAAGAATTAGGTTCAAGTGGTATTTCATTAAAGTTAAGTAGTTTTAGAAACTGAGGTCTCTAGACCTTATTTCTATAAATCGAGCCCATAAATATTTAATATAAATATTTACGGATGGTTATATAGGTGTATTAAAATTTGGTTAAGTAAATTTAACATTTAAATAGTTAATTAAGTAAAAATGACTAAATTGAAAACAGTGCAAAAGTAGATTCTATTAAATAAAGGGGTCAATTGGTTATGGAATGTTATACTAATGGACTTAAATGGTAAATGTGCCAAATTATTTCATAGTGGACGTTTGGATGATTAAATGCATGAAATTTGATTAATTTTAAAAGGGAAAAATTGTAAATTAAAAATAAATGGAAATTAAAACAAACAAAAGGCCAAAAAATTGCTATCATCTTCCTCTTTTCTCAAAAACAAACCGAAACCCCATTAGAGAGGTTGGAAGCTTTTGTACAAACTTAAATTCCATTCATGGTATGGTATTTTGTGCCGTTTTTAGTATTTTTATGTTTTTGTTATCGTTTTAGCTTAATCTAGCTAACTCGAGGGTCAATTTGTAAAACTATTAAAAATCTAAGGACTTGCCATGAATGAGTTTGATGTGTTTGTGAATATAATTGATGAGTTATTAAATTTAGCATCTAGATATAAGTATTTTGTTAAGTGATTTTAGTGATTCTGAATGTTAATGATTAAATTATTTAAATAGTAAAATTCAAGGGAAATAGTGTGAATTAGTGAAAGATATGGGTTGTTACGAGACTAGACGAAATTTGGCTAGCATGAATTTTAATTAAAAGTGGTTAAATTACAAGTATTGGGTTTAGGGATTAAATTGCATAAAAAGTAAATTGTTGAGAGTTATTTTTTAGATTTACTATTAAAAAGAGTTATAGGTTGTATTAATTATATTAAGTTATTTGAATGGTTTAATTGAACGAAAAAAAAATATTATTTAAACTAAGAAATGGACCGAATGGACTTAAATAGAGGAAAAGTTAAACGATCGAATTAATCGTCAGCTTTGTTTTTACAACTGTAATTGTTGATGTAAGTTTGAAGTCCTTAATCTCGAACTTTATTTATTTACTTAAATTAAATTGATTATTAATTTGATGTTTAATTACAACTATATAATATAATTGACTAGAAGTTAAATAAAGAGTTATGGAGTTATAGATATAGCTATGGAATAAATTAAATGATTAATTATAATCACTGATGCAATGGTTAAATTATGAAATGAAGAATCATGGAATTATATATATATATATGATAATTCTATATGAAATGGACCATGGAAGTATAATGGAAAGTGAATTGGAGTAATTGAATGATTGAGAAAATAGTTTTAAATGGTTGGTTATGGATAAATGATTTATGTGTACATTTATGAGTTGTATATTGAACTGAATAAGGGTCTGTTCTTCTGTGCTTAAAAAAAACATTTCTGGCTCCAAAAGCACTTTTAGAAGAAAAGCTGTGCAGAACAAGCTGCTTTTGGCTAGAATTTTTGGCTTTTCAGAAGTGCTTTTGAAAAGCACTTTTAGTGCTTAATTACTTTTTTACCCCTCCAATAACATAGTACTTTCCCTTTTTTTTCCTTGGTGCTTAATTACAAATTTGTTAAAATTATTAATTAAAAAATATTTTTAAAAATACTAATTACAAATATTTAATGGTTATATTTAAATATTTAAAATGCAGTTTATATATTTTAATTAAATTTTATAAGTAATTAATATTTATTACTTGAAAAAATTTAAAATTTATATTTCATATATTAAAATATTAACAACAAGTTATAATAATTTTTTTTATTCTTACTAAAATATAATAATATTAACTAATATTAACTAATTTAAATTTCATTTAAATGCATATTTGTTACTTGATAATAACATGTCTAAAATGAACATTTTATTTCTCAAAAGCACTTTTTGACAGCAATGTTAAACACTCAAATTTTAAATCAAACTTTTCAAAAGCACTTTTCAAAATCACTTTTCAAAAGCATTGCCAAACTAGCCCTAAGTTGATGATGAGCAATATTGGTAAACTTAAGAAGTTTAGTTATGAAATGATGGAATTGAGATTCTCTGATCTTGTGTTAGAAGTGTAGGACGTATACACACATTTAATATTGTCAGTTTCGGCTAGCGTTGGGCACAAATCTTTGTTGGTTAATTCGACTAGTGTTGGGCACATATTTAATATCGTCGGTTTATCCGACTAGCGTTGGGCACAAATCTTTGTCAGTTAATCCGACTAGTGGTGGGCACACATTTAATATCGTCGGTTTATCTGACTAATGCTGGGCGTAAATCTTTGACGGTTAATCCGACTAGTGCTGGGTACACATTTAGTATCGTTGATTTATCCAACTAACGCTAGATGCAAAACTTGGTAAGATTTAACCGTTAGGCACCGGGTGCCATCCACAGATTGATCCATATTGGCAATGTATAATCGATCTATCGAAAAAGGTTGGTATATAAAAAATATCTTGGAAGATGTATAAGAGGCTCATGTTGAACTTGATAGTAAACTAAATGGAAATGTAAATTACATGTTGTGGATTATAAAATTTAAGGACATTAATTGTAATTTTAGTTCTTTTAAGTTAGTAAACTTACTCAATATTTGATTATTCAATTGTATGCATGTTAGGTACCTGCTTTTGTCTGACGACTCAGCATCTAATGACAATCCTAAACTCAATGTTGGTGACGTATTTCTTTTTGTGTCTTGGCATGTACTTAGGGTGATGATATTTTGAGTAATGGTTTTTGGTCTATAGTTGAATTTAATGAAGACTACTTTTATTGAATGTCATGTAAACTTTTGGAGAATGATTACCTTGAAACAAATGCTTGTATATAGTTTGTGAATGAAATAAGTATGTTTTGATGAGCTTGACTCTTTTGGATGTATATAATTGTTTATGTGAATTAGTAAATGTTAGTTATAATGACAACTTGGTGAGAGTGATTATATTTGGCTATTTTGATGGAGGTTTGAGTATGAAAATGTGATTGATGTTCTGTTAACTTGATTATTTGAATGGTTAATCTTTGTTTAAGGTGCTTTTGAATGACATATTGGTTAGGTATAAGATGGGTGAATTTTTGGCATGTAATTGATGATTTGAATGTGATTTTGAACCTAGAAATGGATCTAGATATGGTATGAATTGTTACTCAAGGAATGGTGTACAAAATGGCTTGAATTAGGGGTTAGATATGCTGCACATGGTTTGGGACACGGTCCACTTACACGACCGTGTGTCTTATTGTCTTTAGGTGCAGGTTTTACACAGCTTGCGACATGGATGTGTGACACACGATCCACTTACACGACCGTGTGTCATATTGTCTTTAGATGCAGGTTTCACACAGCTTGCGACACGGCCGTGTGACCTTAATTTGAATATCTACACAGATGGACACACGGGCTGGACACAGCCATGTGTCTGTACTTTGAATGTCGACACGGTCTGGACTGTGACACACGACCGTGTGTCCCCTGTTTTCAAATTTTCAACTTTTTTTAAAAAAAAATTCTATTTTATTTCGAATTGACCCCAGAATGTTCCTAAACTATTTTTAAGGTTTCATAAACTCGGTTTAACCGTAAGTGTATGTTTGTTATGATTGGAATGTAATTTGATTATTTGTATTAATGGTTGAATATTTATGAGATAGTAATGTTAAATGTTTAACTTTTTATCGTAATACTCCGTGACCCAACTCTGATAACGAAGATGGGTTAGGAGTGTTACATTATTAAAATTTATTCTTATAATTTGCAATTGGTTGACGGAAATGTACTTGTTATCAAGACGTATTAGAGACCCGACCATTGCTAAATATACAATTGAACACGAACAAATTTTTAATAAAAATTATTTCTTGAAAATACTAGTAAAAAATAATAATAAAAGTATAATTTACATAAAAATAGAATTTAGGAAAAAAATTTAAGAGACTATTTGAGAGATTGTTGAGAGTTGATTAAGAAATTTGAGAGATTTAGTAGAGAATTGTGTTGTGGGTTAATACTTTCTTTTTTTTTTTACTGTTGGAGGGCCAACAGCTATTTGAAACAACCATTGGAACACGGGCAAAAGCGCGCTTTACTAATGTGGATGCTATTTACAGGTCAGAGGGGGGGAAAAGCGCTGAGCTGGATGCACTTTTCTAGTTTCTCCCTAAAAATAACTCTAGTTCAACGCGTTTTACAAAAAAAAAGATCATTCCAGTAAATATCAAGCAAAATGGCCCATTTCTGTGTTTTTTTTTAAAATGGACCTTTCTGGTAAATTAGACCGATGGCCATTAATTGCAAACTTTTTGTTCATATATTGAGATTCTTCTTCCTTTTATTTAATAGAATCCAGTTGGTATTTCTTTAAAATATAAAAGGAGAGAACACAAAATATTTACTTTTTATAGATTGTGGAAGTCTTACTTTAATGAATATCATTAGAGTTTTTTAATTTTACTTAAACCAAAATTAATTAATTTCTTCAAAGATTTAGCTAAACTTGATCATGAGTTGAGTCACCCGACCAAATTCAAAAATCTGCTCAAAAAGTGAGAGGATTTTGATAAAAATATAGGCTCGAAAAATGGGTTTGGACAAAAAATAAGGCCTGTTTTATAAACGTACCAGGTCTTCAATAGGATTTTTTGGCCTAACCCCAGCTTGAATCAGCTTAAACTTTTTTTTGTTGTTGTTTTGTTGTTATTGTTTGGATATTGTATAAATATTGTTTTATTGTCAATTTTGCTACTATTTTAGAGGCATTTGCTTGCTAAGTTCTAACTATCTTGTGTTATTTACGTATAATTTCTTTTTAAATGTATTTCCAATTTGTTGGGAAACATTTGTTTTAATATTTTTAGCGTATTTAATGTATTAATTTTTTAAATTTATTTTTATATAAAAATAATCTAAAATAATTTAATATGGGCGGACGGGTTGGGCTCGAGTTTAGCATTTTTAATCTAAATTGAGTTTAGGCAAAATTTTAGATCTATTTTTTAGGTCGGGCATAGAAAATAAGCCTTAAATTTTGTATTAGCCCGACCTAAATCTGACTTGGCCAGACACATGATTAGGTCTAGATTTAACCCTTAAAATCCTTCAAATAAGGACTAAATTGGCAAAAGATACAAACAACATGACCTTAAAATGCAAAATTACAAAAACTTAAAAATAAGGGTTAGAAAACCCCTTTCTATTTCCATTCCCATCTATTTGTACCAATCCCAACAACATAGAACCCCTTCCCAAAATTTCTCAACAATCCTCCCATAAAAAAAATACCATCCTTATCCTCAACTTTCTCTAAACTTCTAAACATCATATTTTCAATTATTCTTACTAATTTCAAAAAGTATACTGTTAATATTACAAAAAAATCCACCATCAAAATCACATCTTTTCTATTCTCTATTCACTAGCTAAAAAAAGAGTCTTAATAGTGACACACAGTGTAGAGTTAGAATTTTTTTAGGGGTAAAAATAAATTGTATATTTTTATGATAGTAAAAATGTAATTTCACTATTTTAATAGTCTATATTTTTTTATGATTTTTAAATGATTAAATTAAATTTTATTATTTTTAAGAGGTTAAAATATAATTTTACTATTACTAATTTAAAATTTTATAAATTATAAATGATTTAAATGAAAAATTTTCAATTTTAGAAGAGTAGGCATTACCTACCCTCTTCACTCCGCCAATGGTGACACAAAGTTTTGTCATACTATACCATAAATATTTTATAGAATATCAATGATAAGTTAGTGACGGTTAGCGATAGAATTAGCATTTTAAACTTAATCATTCACTATCACATAATTTATTACCCAACTTGTGACAAATATTTAATGAAAATTATATTCCATCCCAATTATGGTCATAGAGTTTTGGAATTATTTTTGGGAAACAATTTAAATTTTCGTCCTCCATTTTGTTTTTGTTTTATAAATTTTTATTGTATTTTTATTAAATTATCAAAAAATAAATAAATAAGTTAAGGCTTGTTAACTATACAGACGTGACATACATATGGATTGTTATATATAACATATCAATATTTAATTAATTTTTAAATTTTAAAAAATATATTTTTACACCTTTTTAAATAATTTTAATGATTTTAAAATTTTAAAAATAAAATTAAAATTCTTTGGAATTTTAAAAATTTTAAAAATAATTAAAAGTTAATGTGTCATTCATGTGCCAATCCACATGTATGTCAAGTCTATAAGATTGAAAAAGGTTAATTTTTCCATCCATTTTGGGATGATTTGATAAAAAAAAAGTTTAAGAGCTAAAAAATACGAAAAATTATATGGAAGATTAAAATGAATTTTTTTATTAAGTTGAAGGGTCAAATAAGTCAGTATGCCAAATTGAAAATATAAATAATGATAGTATTAGGTGAGAGATGTGTGATGGATTTGATTAATTAATTTTTTTTATAAAAATTATAAATTAATATAAATTATTGTGACTGTTAGGATTTTAACCCGATTAAGTAACGAACAAGAAAATAGTAGAATAAATTGAGAAATTGAACACACAAATTTAACGTGGAAAAACACCTCTAAAGAGGATAAAAAATCACGGGCAAAGATAATTTTACTATAATGGAAAAAGAATGAAGAGTACAAAAGATGGAGATAAAAACTAAAACCCCGAAAACCCGAAAACAAAGAACCCACAAAACGTAAACACAAAATTCTCTAAATGTGTTATGAGTTCTAATCTCTAATGGGTGTTTTTTCTAAGGTTGTAAAAGAGCCTATTTATAGGCTAAATTCATAGATCAAATAATAATAAAATAATCTAAACTAATCAGTGTTTGATTGAAACAAGTAAACAGAGTTTAATTGAAAGACTATTTTTCAAATTTGACTGAAAATAGGAGTCATATTTAACAAATCTCCACCTTGACTCATATTTCCACAACGCCATCTTTGCCAAAACCCGCCACGAGCCTATCTTGAACTATGCAGGGAATTAACTGAGTCGAATTTGTGCTTAAAAACTGGAAGACTTCTAGCCTTTGACTTGTACACTGCCAAATCAAAACTAACCCGGGTCTGATTTTCACGAACACAGTGCCCTAACTTTTCAAAACCTGCATCCAAAAGAGAACCTCTCTTCAACGAAACAGTCATACCTTTTTCCCTCCTATGACCAAGTTGCCTCCGCTCCAAACAAGTTGACTTCAACTCCGCAACGGACGAGGGACGTCCGATTTCACCGGTCACTGTATAACCTTCCAAAATATAAAGACTGCCGGTTCTTTTACCTTTTAACAAAATGAGAGCTCCACAAGATACTTTAATACTGCTCGACTCGATGTTGATTTTGCATCCTTTCAAGTCTAAAATACTTAAGGAGATAAAATTCTTTCGTAAATCAAGTACATACCTGACATCTGAGAGTGTCCTAATCGTCCCATCATGCATCTTAATTTTAACAGTACCAATACCAATTACCTTACTAGATGAATCGTTTTCCATGCGCACAACTCCACCTTCAATCGAACTGTATGTGGAGAACCATTCTCTATTGGGACACATGTGGAAAGAATATTCTGAATCTAGGATCCACTCGGACGTGAGCTTGGTGTTATCACTTGTTGACACTAACAAGAAATTATCCCCATTTTCATCAGCCAAATTAGCACCAGCTACATCTTCCTCGTTACTCTCAGCAGCTTTTTTATTTCACAGTTTATAACAATCTGCTTTGACGTGACCTAACTTTTTACAATAGCGACACCCTTTATCTCGTTTCTTTGATGCTACCAAAACGGAAGCTCGCCTATCTGTCTTGCTATCCAAATGAAGCTCATTGTCGAGTTTGTCTCTACTCAACAAATAACCCTTCACATCTTCGAACGAGAGTTTGTCTCTGCCATAAATCAGGGTCTCCTTGAAAGACTTGTATGAAGGGGGTAAAGAGCACAATAATAGCATAGCCTGATCTTCATCGTCAATATGAACTTCAACATTCTTTAAATCATTTAAAAGAGTAATGAATTGACTGATGTGATCTCTAAGAAGCTCACATTCGTTCATGCAAAACGTAAATAGATGTTGTTTCAACACTAAACGGTTAGCCAGAGACTTAGTCGCATAAAGAGTTTCTAACCTTTTCCACAAGGCAGGTGAGGTCTTCTCCATCAATACCTCCTACAATACCGTATTCGCGAGGCACAACTGGATTGCAGACAAAGCCTTTTCATCAAGCTCTTCCTATTCTATTTTATTTAGATTCTCAGGCTTTTCCCCGGTAACAACCTTTTTCAAACCTGATTGAACTAGAATTGCCATCATCCGAACTTACCACAGATTGAAATTTATCTCACTATCGAACTTCTCAATTTCAAACCTTGTTGTTGCCATCTCTGAACGGGCTGATCTATGAAAATTAAACTAGCTCTGATACCACTTGTTAGGATTTTAACCCGATTAAGTAACGAACAAGAAAATAGCAGAATAAATTGAGAAATTGAACACACAAATTTAACGTGAAAAAACCCCTCCAAAGAGGATAAAAAACCACAGGCAAATATAATTTTACTATAATGAAAAAAGAACGAAGAGTACAAAAGATGGAGATAAAAACTAAACCCCGAAAACTCGAAAACAAATAACCCACAAAACGTAAACACAAAATTCTCTAAATGTGTTATGAGTTCTAATCTCTAATGGGTGTTTTTTCTAAGGTTGTAAAAGAGCCTATTTATAGGCTAAATTCATAGATCAAATAATAATAAAATAATCTAAACTAATCAGTGTTTGATTGAAACAAGTAAACAGAGTTTAACTGAAAGACTATTTTTCAAATTTGACTGAAAATAGGAGTCATATTTAACAGTGACAAATTGAAATTATCAATAGTGATCAATATTTATGTTATAAATATTGAATTATAAATCAATTTTTTAATAATCAATCTAAAAAATATAAGCATAATGTCAAATTTAGTTTATTAGTGTTGATTCAGATGCAATAAAGTGTTGGGTGGTGGAAGGAACGGTGCGGTCGTTGGAAGCAAGGAATTAAGGTGTTAAGCTAAGTAAAGAATACAATCAAGATAATATCATTTTATTTCTTGATTCATGAATAGAGTAGATACATGCTATTATATACTAGAATAAGTATGCTGACCATGCAAGTTAACTACTAACAGACTAACAGTTAACTCGTTATTAATAGTGGAACTACTAACAGACTAACTAACTTTTATTAGTTATGCTAACATTCTCCTGGTTTTTTCCATTTTTGTTTTCTATCAAAGCAACATCAGCACTGGAGAAGACTTGTAGAGCAGTTCGAAAGGAAGCAAATGCCTTGGGTGTAATGGGCTTGGTGAGAACATCAGCTATCTGTTTTTCAAATGGAACAAAGTTGACTTGCAGGGTGCCGTCAAGAACTTTTTCACAAACAAAATGATGATCAATCTCCATATGTTTCACCTTAGTATGATGTGTAGGATTTGCTGCCATTGAGACAGTAGAGGTATTGCTATACCAAATCACGGGAGGCTGACAAAGAAACAGGCCAAGCTCATTAAGCAACTGTTTGACCCACAGCAACTCAGACACACAATTAGCAAGGCTTCGATATTCAGCTTCAGAGGAGGATCTAGACATAACTGGTTGCTTCTTTGAGCACCAAACAATAGGATTGGAGCCTAAGTACACCACATAGCCAGAGGTGGAACGACGATTTTTAACAGAGGACTCCCAATCAGCATCAGAATAGCAAACTAATTCAAATTGTCCCTTGGAAAGCAACAACCCATAATCTATAGTGCCAATAAGATATCGCAACACACGTTTGATAGCTTTCCAATAAATATCACTTGGAGAATTCATATATTGACTAAGCTTATTAACACAAAAGGACAGATCAGGCCGTGTAATGCAAACGTATTGGAGCATACCAACAATGCTACGATATAGATGCTGGTCAGCGAATGGATGGCTCCCATCGATAGCAACCAACTTTGGGGTGCTCACCATGGGTGTTGGTGTAGCAGATGCGCCGAACATTCCAGCCTTGTGAAGAAGCTCAGTAACATATTTCTTCTGAGTCAAGAGCAAGCCCCCCTGAGACGTACGATGAACAGCTATACCTAAGAAAAACTGAACTGCCCCATGTCCTTGAGTGCAAACTTTTGATGAAGATGGAGCACTACATCATCAATATTCTTGTGAGAACTGCCCGTAATCACAATATCATCAACATATGCCATAAGCAACAAATAACTTCCTGAAGTAGATCGAATAAATAGTGATGGTCGGCCTTTGAGGCATGAAAACCAAGATGATACTCCAAGTACTGCCTTAGTGTTTGAAACTATGCTCGAGGAGCTTGCCTTAAGCCATACAGGGCTTTGTGGAGCTTACAGACTAACTTCTGACCCGAGGACCCTACCTCTTCAAACCCCGGTGGTTGTGTCATATAGAGCTCTTCAGACAACTCCCCATTAAGAAAAGCATTGTTGACATCCACCTGCCTTAGTGCCTACCCTTTCATGACGGCAATAGCAAGAACAATTCTAATTGTTGCTGCACGAACCACAGGGCTGAAGGTGTCTTGAAAATCTAGCCCAGCATGCTGCGAGAAACCTTTGGCAACCAGACGAGCTTTATACTTATCCACAGAACCATCAACCTTCTTTTTCACCTTAAATAGCCATTTGCAGCCAATTGCTCGACGATTATCCGGTAAAGGGCAGAGACTCCACGTGCGATTCTGAATCAGTGCATGTAATTCATTATGCACAGCCGCTTTCCATGACTTATTTTCCATAGCAGCATAAATATCAGCAGGAACTTCTTCAGATAGACTGGATGCTGTGCTCATGTATGCTTTAGGTTTGAAGACCCCTGCCTTGCTTCATGTAATCATAGGATGGGAATTATGAGCAACACAAGCTGGTGAGGGTGGTGAAATATGAGAGACAGATGGTGGTGATGGTAGTAGAATAGAGGAAATGGTGTTGAATGGACAAGAAATGGAGTTGGGTAGAGAGCTTTGAGTAGGCAAACAGCTGTTGACCAAAGAAGGAGCTTGAGAGTTAGATGGAAGGACACGTGATGAAGTAGGTGTGGAAGATAAATGTGGAGATAAGACAAATAGTTTGGAACTAGTTTGTGGGATAGAGCTGGTAGGTGCAGACTTGGTAGGGACGGTTTTAAATGGAAAGACAGTCTCATTAAAAGTGACATGACGTGAGACATAAACATGACCATTAGCATTTTGACAATGGTAGCCTTTATGATATGGGGAGTACCCTAAAAATGTACAAGGGGTTGACGAAAATGAAGTTTATGAGTGTTATAGGGGCGTAGGTTGGGAAAGCACATGCATCTAAAGATACGTAGACAGGAGTAATCAGGTGAAACTTGAAACAATTTTTCATAAGGGGAAAGGTGAGCAAGGAAATGGGAAGGTAACCTGTTTATCAAATAAACGGCCGTGCTGAAGGCATCATGCCAGTAGGTTAATGGCATAGCAGTATGAGCCAGCATGAAGAGACCAGCCTCAACAATTTGCCTGTGTTTGCGTTCCACGATGCCATTTTGGGCAGATGTATAGGGACAAGCAAGGCAATGCACGATGCCTTGGAGAGACAGATAGGATTGCAGCACTTGAAACTCTCCTCCCCCATCAGTTTGCAAAGCCTTAAGCTTACAGCCAAGAGTTCTTTCAACATGTTTATGGAACAAGAGAAAAACAGCAAGCACTTCTGACTTCTTTTTCAAAAAATATACCCAAGTATATCGCGTGAACGTATCCGTGAAGGCAAAATAGTAGCGAAAACCATTTGAACAGATTGGTGCAGGACCCCAAACATCAGCAACAACCAACTGAAGAGGTGCAGTATACTCAGTGAAGGATTTCTGAAATGGGAGTTTATGTTCTTTGCCAAGATGACAAGCAACACAAGGAGACAACTCTTTATTCGAATCAACAGAAGTATTACAGTTGGCTAAAGCCTTTGTAAGAATTGATTTACAAGGGTGACCAAGTCTAGCATACCACACATTTAATGAAACATTCGAGCTTGCTGTAAAACATTGAGTTGATCCAAACGACAATACATTAGGGTAGGTGCCATGTAAGTGTAGCTTGTAGAGACCATTCTGAACAGACCCTCAAAGAAGCACCTCCCTAGTCTTGAGATCACGCACTTGACACTGTTGAGGAAGAAACTCAAAGATCACTTGATTGTCTTTGGTGAATTTGGATACAGACAAAAGATTCTTTGTTATACCAGGAACAAATAGCAAAGATCTCATGTATAACAGCCGTGTACGAGTGAGTAAAGAAGACTGATCAGTAGATAAAACAGGGAGTGCATTGCCATTACCGACATACACTTTACCTAGGCCATTGTAAGTAGTGTTTTCACCTATTGAGGAAGTTGAGTGAGTGAGATGATGGGTTGCCCCAGAATCTGGATACCACGTATCATCGACTGTCTCAAGAGTTGCAATGAGGGCCTAAGGGGGCATAGTTGCAAGAGGAGTTGTACTAACAGGTGGTGAAGAGTTTGCAAGAAACGGATGAGGCCAGTTAGGAACAGGTGGAAATACCAACCTGATGGAGTTGAAGAGGCAACATTGGTGGATGGCACAGGGGACGATGCCTAAGGGACCATAGATGAGCCAGTGCCATACATACATATATTTGCTTGTGAAAAAGTGGAAGTTTGTAACCTGTACTCTTATAGGACACATCAAGCCTATAGTAGCATCGGTCCACAAGATGCCCTTGCTTGCCACACAACTGACATTGAAACTGAGAGTTTGAAGAACGTGCACGTCCACGACCCCGAGTATTGGAGGAGGGGCGATAAGTCGGTGTAGGTTCAGGAACACTTGAAGGTTGATGCGTCACCACATTAGCCGAACTAGGAATCTCAGACACAAGATCTTGCAATTGGGCTTCAGCATCAAGAAGCATTGTAGTCACCCCCTGAGCGTTGTAAGGAACTGGGCTGGCTGTGATGATCGTAACAACAGACTCATATTCAGGTGGCAGACCATCGAGTATAGCTGTGACATGCTCATGGTCACTGATGACTTCTCCGCAACTTGCAAGATTAGCACAAAACCCCTTAATCTTGACCAAGAACTCTCTCATAGACAGATTACCCTTGCGTTGAGAGTGCAAGGCACGCCTATAAAACATTAACCTAGACGTAGTTTTACTGCCATATAGAGCAACAATGGCATTCCAGATTTGGGCACTAGTGTCCATACCAATAAGATGAGGAAGAACAGTTGGACTTACAAAGGACAGAAGCCAAGAAGCAAGAGTACTGTCCTGCTGCTCAAATCGAGCAAACTCTAAGTTCTCATGAAACACACCATCAGCATAAGGAATTAGCGAAGAAGGAGGAACCGTACCAGTGTCCAAGAACCGTTGAAGCTTGTATGTCTTGACGGCCAAAAGAACCTGTTGGCGCCATAGTAAGTAGTTAGTATCATCAAGAAGTACGCTTATTTTCTTGGTAGCAAAAAATCGGCTATCGACAACACCATCTGTAAGACTAGATGTCATGGCCGGTGTAGCAGAATGAGCAGCTGACGGACTGCGACATGGATAAACGAAGGAGAAAAGAGAAAAAAAAATTCTTGAGATCAACTGGCTCTTGATACCATGTTAAGCTAAGTAAAGAATACAATCAAGAGAATATCATCTTATTACTGGATTCATGAACAGAGTAGATACATGCTATTATATACTAGAATAAGCATGCTAACCATGCAAGTTAACTACTAACAAACTAACAGTTAACTCGTTATTAACAGTGGAACTACTAACAGACTAACTAACTTTTATTAGTTATGCTAACATAAGGAAGAAAAAAAAAAGGAGGAATGATGGACGTAGGGGATGGCATGAAGGGGAAGAAGATGATGAGTAATGGAGGTTAAAAAAAACAAAAGTAAAAAGTGATGATGTGGTGTGCATGATTATGTGTAAAATAAAAATTTTCTCTAATAACAATGACCAAATTGTAAGAATTTTTGTGTGTGACCAAATTAAAAACATCTTAAAAATTAGGTGATCAATTAAAGAATTTACCCTTAAATTAAACATGTTAATATAATTTTTTTCAAAATTTTAATCAATAGTTTTCCACTTACACCAAGAAAATAACATTTAATTGGAGCCATGAAATGGGGCGGGGATTACTTCACTTAGGCATCGGGTTTGCAGCCCAATGGTGCAATACGCATTTGGGGTAGGCCTGGGTGATGGCTGATGGATTCGGTGAGTCTGCGTACGTCCACAAATAAAATGAGTAAAATTTGGATCATATGATTACGTTCCCTTTTAAGCAAAACGACCCATCCCTCCCCCCCCCCCCCCCCACCCCCTCTCTCTCACTCTATCTTCATTCCTTCTCAAGCTCTCTCGTCCCTCTCCATTTACGTTTGGTGCTAAAAACCAGTGAATCATTGAAACGTCTTCCAGCCTTCCACCTTCTACATTCGTTTTCAACCTCTCCATTAAATGAAAAAATCCAAAAGGACAAACAAATTATTCTAAAGGCTCCTTCATTTCTCCCCTTCTAGAAAGAACAAGAAAACCAAGAAATAAAAAAGCCATGAAACAGTTGCACAAGCAATCTAGCATGAACCATAGGCGGGATGAGGAGACCCCATCAACACAAACGCCTCCTTATTCACCCAAATCCTTAAAACACCCCAAATCTATCCCTAGATCCATTAACTATCTCTTCAAAGAACAACGCCTTCTTTTTATCCTCATCGGCATTTTGATTGGTTCCACCTTTTTCATCCTACAACCCAGTTTGTCTCGTTTGGGTCCCACCGATGCCCGTTCCCCTATACGCAGATCTTTCTCCAAGGACAACATCGTCTCCTCCGACGTCTCTGTTGTTTCCGATAACCACGACTCCTCGGCTTCCTTTTCATCCGGTACGAACAGGGCCGTTTATGGAAAGGTGGGGCGGGTACCTGTTGGGATTGGACGGCGGAGAATGAGGGTCGTGGTCACGGGAGGGGCTGGGTTCGTTGGCAGTCATCTTGTTGATAAGCTAATTGCTAGAGGCGATGAGGTGATTGTTCTTGATAATTTCTTCACTGGGAGGAAAGACAATTTGGTTCATCTTTTCGGGAATCCCATGTTCGAACTCATTCGACACGACGTGGTTGAGCCAATTCTCTTAGAAGTGGATCAGATCTATCATTTAGCTTGCCCTGCGTCTCCCGTTCATTATAAATACAATCCTGTCAAGACTATCATATCCTTTGCCATTGTTTATGCCAATTTCGGTTTACCATATTTATTTTTCTGGATTTTAATGCTGTTTCTGTCATGTTTATGTCAATTTGAGATCCTTTGACTTAGTGAATTTACAAGACAAATGTGATGGGTACTCTTAATATGTTGGGGCTTGCAAAGAGAGTTGGGGCTAGGTTTTTGCTGACAAGCACGAGTGAGGTTTATGGCGATCCGCTTCAGCATCCACAGAAAGAGACCTATTGGGGAAATGTCAATCCAATTGGTAAAGTAGCTAGTGCTACAAGCGTACAACAATTATTTGTTTTGGTTGCTTGTTTTTCTGTTCATGTCGTCTAATGTTATTGTTTGGCTTAATCTGGTTAGGCGAGAGGAGTTGCTATGATGAAGGGAAAAGGACAGCTGAAACCTTAGCTATGGATTATCATCGAGGTGCCGGTGTCGAGGTATGGTTTTCTTGATTTACTTGTAGGTTGAATACTGTTGGCATGCTTGATTTATGTACAATACATATAACAGGGTATCGAGCACCTCTCTAGAAATGATCTTCTTCTAATATTTATAGCTATCATGTTCTAATATCTTTTACCCACATCCTGGAATCTTTGTAAGTACTGTTTAGCATGCATTTATTCTCAAGCATTATGTAGAGATTACTTAGGAGTAAGTATTATAACCTTTTATGCTTAATGTGGGTGAGAATTGTGATAGGTTAGTCGGTTTATAGATCCAAGTAGTGGCTTATTTGTGCTTCTGCTTCCTTAACCAGTCAACAATAGAAAAGGTTGGAGCTGATTTTACACTTTTATTTTAGTAATATGCTAAAAGAAACTATTACTAAACTGAGGTTGAGAACTGCTGTGTAAATGTGCTTTTAAAAAGTTTGAAGAAGATAAAATGTTCATTTTAGACAATATTATATATGGAATATCTAAACTTACTTTATAATAAAAGTATTAAACAAATAATTCATTAAGTAATTAATATTATAATATATGAAACATATGGAATGCATAAACTCAAATTTATTAATATTTTCATATATGAAATATGAATACTTAAATTATAATAAAAATTATAACTGACTCAAAGGTAAAATATCCTTATTTTCACATGTCTATTATTATTATTACAACTACTACTAGTACTACTGTACCATGTTATTACTATTTTGATATTAACAAATATTCAACTTAGAATATAATACAAATATTATAAAATAATTTACGGTAACTCATTGTTAATACAATGATATATGTAATATAAGTTTTAAATGCTTTTTAAGTAATTGATATAAATTGTTTGTAAAAATTAATTTGAATATATAAATCATATTTATATTTTACCATTAGTATTAATGAGGGTCAAATTTATAATTTGACACCCAAACTGACTTTTGAAAAGCTTTTGTTTGGCTTGGAAAACTATTTGTTTACAATTACTTTTGGCTTAAAAATTTGGTTTCACTTAAAAAGCACTTTTGAAACATACTGATAAACTAGCCCTATATAGTTTACGGATTCTTTTTTAGTAATGTGCTAAACGAATGTGTCAATGCGTTCAGAATGTATATAAGAGAACATACAACAGTAGTGAATCATCAATATTCTGGAGGTCCTATTTTGGTCAATTAATTGGAGCATTGAAGTGATCATCCTCATCCTTGGTCAAAACCCAAAAGATTAACTTCTATTGATAATGACTTTGAACCTACATCTTGTACAATTTAATGCCTTGTGGCTCCTGTGTACTGTACAAGTGTTAGGTGCGGTGGTAAAGTACATTGCACTCCCAACAAGAGAACGCGAGTTCAAACCTTGGAGACAACATTGTTGGGAGAGGCAGCCACAAATCCCTAACATTTCCCGTAAAACGGACATGAAGAATACAAAAAATAAATAATGTTTGTGAAAGGGAGATAAAAGGAGGTCATATGCCATGTGAAAGATCCCTTGCATGTGATGATCAAATGATGATGTTTGCGTTTGCAGGTGCGGATTGCTCGTATTTTCAATACCTATGGGCCTCGCATGTGCTTGGATGACGGGCGTGTTGTTAGCAATTTTGTTGCTCAGGTTTATTCGTCCTTCTAATTGTGGCATTTGTTTACTATAATAGTTGAGATTCAGATTATATGTACGTATTCTAATAACTATCTTTGTTCTGCAGACCATTCGGAAGCTACCAATGACTGTTTATGGTGATGGCAAACAAACACGCAGCTTCCAATATGTTTCCGATTTGGTATGGCCATTTATTAACTTGTGTACATTTCCTTATTGTGCCTTTTTCTTGCTTGACATATGCAAATGGGGAATGATTTAAGCATTTATTTTGGCGTTTGGATTGTGAAAGCTGGGATGAAGCATTAAGTTGAAAGAATTTCTATTATTTTTCTCATTTGGATTTTAGAGCTAGGAAGAAAAACTAGTTATATAACTTCTTTTACTTGAATTGTTAAAGATCAGAGAATCAGGAAGTCAAGAACATGTGAATTCATAAAATGGAAGATGATTTCATCCTGAAACTCATGAATGACAGGTGGATGGACTTGTTGCTTTAATGGATGGTGAGCACATAGGGCCTTTTAATCTGGGCAACCCAGGAGAGTTCACCATGCTTGAATTGTCGGAGGTTGTCAAAGAAACGATTGATCCAAGTGCAACAATAGAATTTAGACCAAATACTGCAGATGATCCACACATGAGGAAACCAGATATCAGCAAAGCAAAAGAGCTGCTGAACTGGGAGCCTAAAATCTCCTTAAGAGAGGGGTTGCCTCTTATGGTGGGTGATTTCCGGCAACGCATTTTGAACGAAGATGAAGGAAAAGGAGCTTAAAGAGAGAAGAATAACCAAAACAAGTATGTACAGTGTGAAGAGCATCTGTAATTTGCCAATTCATTTATTTTTATTATTATCATCTATAGGAAGATGTGTTATTCCTTCCTCCCTTTTTTCTTTTTTCTTTTTTTATTATTATGATATTATTAGTTCAAAGCGTTAACATCTACATTCTGCAGTTGTTTGCACGAAGTCAAGTTTTGTATTGATTGCTTTTTGAAGGCATTTGGTGGCCTGGCTGAAGTATATGTTCATCTTCTTCTTGTTTTTGGTCCTGCTGATTAGCTATAACCCTATTAAAGGCATTAATAATGCCTTTGAAAGGCTGCACTTAGGCTTTGTTTGTAAGTTCAAGCAATAAAATAAAAAGAAAAAATAATTTTATAATTTCATTTTGAGCTTTCGTGTCTTTTCAGTACACTAATCATCGTAATTTATTTGTGCTTATAAATTGTGTAAAATCATACTGATTGAATTTGTAATGGATTTACCTGAGAGAAATGGTTTACTTGATTTTTAGGGGTAAATTGTTCTATGGAGAAAAAAAAACCATTTTTCGTTGTCTTACCTAATTTTATTTGATACTTGGTGTTGCCCAACCCATTTCATCTGCTGCTTAGTTTTATTCAAGAGTTCTATTATTTTTCCATAATTTTCACAGATGTCCAACCCAAAGAAAACAGCAGGCCTTTATTGTATTGACCCCACCCATATGGCCTTTTTTATTCTTGAATAAAGTCAGTTAGAAGAACTGCAGTTGGGGCCATACTTTTCTTGGAAGGCCTCTGGATATCTATCATTTATTCTTTAAATGAGAAGAATTATGAAGCTCCGCTTTCAAATATATTATGTAGATTTGCTAAAGCATTTTTTTAGAGATGAGCTGATGTCAATCATGACTTCCTTTCAATGGAAGTCTTTTGTCAATACACTTGAAGCTCCAATGATGACAAGTAATAAAACATCTAATTTAAATCTAAAATTTATGAAGAGAAAAGAATGGAAGGTTGATGGCAAAAGCAAAGCATAATCAATAAGCAAAAGGACCCTATATTATTTTCCAATAACAAAAGCCCTAGTGATGGAACAATGAGAAAAATCTGTTGGCAAGTATATGAAGAGCTCTTGAATTGGTCCAAAATTAAAAGGGGTTGGGAATATAAAAAAGAGTCAAAAGAAAAGAGAAGAAAAGAAAAGCCATTTCCAAGCATCTGATTCCAGTTGATATTGTGAATGGGAATTTGAAGATGAGCATATGTTCCATAAGAATCTGAATAAAATCATGAATGTTAAAATGTTTTTGATAATAATTGTGTGAAATGCAGGAACACCACTGGGCCTGCTCCTGTTTGTGTTTAGTGCAATAAGGGAAGTTTTTTTTTTTTTTGCGGGGGGGGGGGGGGCTTGGTTTTAAAATGATAATCCAACACATGGACCACAATATGTCCTTAATTCTTCTTCAACTACCTCATGCGTTATTATGGTATTAAAACTCAAATAATTTGGAGTTAAACAGCAAAAAACTAGACACTAATTGAATGTAATAATCCATGATGTTTTGCTCTGTAAGTATCCTGCCATGGTTGCTGTATGATTTTTACCGTTGCTTTGTCTCATATGACCCCTTATTTTGCTCTTTCAAAAACATTGAATTCACAGACAATGGACTGATAATGTAGGCCATCCCCCCCCCCCCACACCTGCACAACAAAGAAGACATATTTTGATTTAATTTCTTTTACAGAAAAATATATTTTGATTAACAAATGCTGTAGCCACAACTCTTATGTTGTCTCAAATCTAATACTTGTTAATCTCCTCATTATAAACACATTAAACCATACTCTGTAAAGAAACATAAATATAAAAAATTTTCCATTTCCACAAACACATCAAAACTAAACTAGTGGCCACTAAATGATGGATAAGTTTTTGTTTTGATCACTATTATAATTTAATCACTAAATTATTCAAAAATTTTCATTTAAGTCACTAAACTCTTAAAATAATGCTATATGGTTTAATCTATTTATTTTTTACACTACCTACACCAATCCAATAGAGAGAACTATTTTTCTATTATAACAACAATATGAAAAGTTAAAATAAGGTTAATTTTTAGGCCAAAGTTAAAAAAGTTGCATATATTAAAAGCAGTCAGAAAAGAAGAAGCCAGCTCTCTACTTTTGGTGTTTTTCATTCATTAAGTTTGTAACATTACATAAAAGTTGGTTGCATCCATTAAAGATGAGATTCTTCAATTGTATTTGGTCCTTCTAGTGAAAGAATCTAAATTACCTAAAATTTTGATATAATTGTTTTTAAAAAGATAAAATTTATGGATTCCAAGATACAAATCCCAACACATGTAACCCCTTTCCTTATCTCGGATTATAGTCCTGGACCTGAGCATAAAGGCAAAACAACCCGTCTCCTTTTGGAACTTGCTTTCTCTTCTTCTAAGGCCACTAGTTTATCCTCCACAGCTACACAAAAAATATGAAGAAAATGGATATTTTTTGTGCATCCCAAGCTTCAACAGCCGTATGTTTAAGCATGGATCAAGTAGCTTCCTCCTCTTGTTCCTCCGCATCAGCCGTCCAACTCGGCGGTCGAGCCATCGACCGTCACAACCCCATCATTCGAGACGCCAAAAGGTTTACCAGAACTCTACCTTCCAACCCTTGTACATCTCAGCCACCGCCGATCAATCCTTTGCCTTACCATCAGCCTAAGAAGAATGAAAAAAAGTGTTCAAGCAAGTCAAGCAATGATCATGCAAGAAAGGGTTCTTCTTCTTCTGGTGTGTCAGCTAAGTTGAATGATCATAAGAAGAAGAAGAAGGGTTCGTCTAAGAACAGTACATCGAAGCCAAGTGATATTAAAGATGCAGAAATTGGTAGGAAAAGCTTTGCCACCAAGGCGGTTGATTTCGTCACCCCTCCTGGTTCCACTAGGTATCTATTGGGTGATAATAATAATTCTGGGTTTTTCGATGGAATGCCGGATTATGATCCAGTTTGGGCATTGGTCCCTGCTGAAACAAGCAAGATTCAAGCCATAAAACAAGATCGATCCATTGTTTCAAAACCTTCTTCATCATCTCCCCCAGAGAAACCTTCTAAAGACCAGGTTTGCTCCCTTCCTCCTAACTGGTTAAATTGTAGTTTTGGTCCCTACACTATGCTCCAATTTAAGATTTAATTTAATGTTTTAGTTTAACCCTCTAATTCTATAATATCATGACTTAGTTTAACCCTCTAATTACAAATGTAAACACAGTAGAGGGACCAAAACTATAATTTGATCCCTCATAATTCATCCCTATCAAATACCCTGAAAAGAAAATGTTGCAGCTAAATCTGCAATCTGAAAGCTATCATAAATTTTGGGTTTCAGGTAGTGGTTTTAAGAGTGTCATTACACTGCAAAGGCTGTGAAGGAAAACTGAGGAAACATTTATCAAGAATGGAAGGTATATATGTTTATGTAAATTGTCTGTCATCTCCATTAATTAGTTTACCTTAATCTTTTTTTCCACATAAAAATTTACAGACAAGTTAAAAAAGTTTCTATTTTCAGGTGTTACATCCTTCAACATCGACTTCGCAGCTAAGAAGGTGACAATTGTTGGAGATGTAACGCCATTAGGGGTATTAGCTAGTGTTTCAAAGGTAAAGAGTGCACAGTTTTGGACATCCACCATGCCTGTTGCTGCTTCGTCTGCAAATATGACAAACAAGTAGAGCTTGTCTCTATTATGAACTCGGAATGGGAACAAAACTAAAGAAAAATAAACTAGAACTGGCTTGTGGAACTGTTTTTTTTTTTTTTTTTAGTTATCTGTAAATGATGGAACTTTGTATTTGATGAACGAATCAGAATCTCTTTTATCTTAGAACAAAGTGAAGAAAAAAAAAAAGTAGCCGATTTTTGTTGGGATGGTATGGTGAAAGCGAGCATGAGAGAATATAATGTTGGAACAATTTTGCTTTGGGTTTAAGAGTTCAGCTTAATTTGATCTGCTTTAATGTGGGTACCCATATGTTTGGTTGGAGGGAGTGATGAATGCTGATGGTAAGGCAAGACCAAATTTAAGTTGTTTATACCCTAGGTTATGTCAAGTAGACGTACAAACTTAAATTTTTTAGTTCCAAGCGTTTATTTTAAAAATATTCATATTATTTTTAAAAATAAATATTATTTATATATTTTCTATAATTAAATTCAAATAAAAATATTTTTTAAAATATATAATTAAATTCAAGTAATTTTGGAGATAAAAAAGAAATTTATTTTCAAAGATTGGCCCGAACGGAGTCAGGTAGGGCAGGTCACCCAGCCATCGATAGGTGTAGGCTCATTCAATAGAGTGCTTTTCTATCTTTATTCTCTTCCCTCTTATAATAACAGTTCTTTGGGGATAAATAAGGACAGTTATTCCATGCACTATTGAATGGCAAAAATATATATATATAATTTTCATTATTTTACTACTTTTTTATTCATATATATTATAATAAATTGATTCTAAAATTTAAGTATAATATATTAATTTGTAATATCTATTATTAACTACTTTATATTTGATCATATTTAATAAAATTTTATAATGTTAATATTAAATAGTTATTTTTGAATAATTTTACTTATTGTTTTGGTAATCATAATTTATTATTATATATAATTATAAAACTATTTTAATAAATTAGACTACAAATTTTTAACCTAATTTATAGTAATAAATTTATATATTTAATAAGTAGGGTAATTAGTGATTTTACATTTTGGACATTCAATTTTAAAAAGTTACAAAATGGTTATTGAACTATTCAAAAGTTATAATTTAAGTCATTGAGCTATTAAAATGTTTTATTTAAATCATTGGGTTGTAAATTTTTGTAAAAGCCCAACTAACAAGCTCTAAGCTACGATTCAACAATAGGTACAGTGGATTAGTACTCATCGACAAGTAGAAAAACATACCTTAGATCCAAGTCGATTTGGCGATCAATGTTGGAGATCGGAGAAGAAAGTTATTTGGATTTTAGTTCGCATATTCGTGAAATTCAAAATTGTTTTATAAAAAAATCGAATTGTAGAAGAGAATGAGAGCTTTTGTTTGATGCAGGTGGTGCGAATAGAGAAAACCATACAATAGTGATTTTACCAGCATAGTGACTTAAATGAAAACTTTTGAATAGTTTAGTGATCATTTTGTAATTTTTTGAAATTGAGTGGCCAAAACATAAATTTTATAATAATTTAATGACCTTGAGTACAGTTTATCCTAATATAATTTATTTAAAATTTCATAAGATTAGTAATAAATAAAATATTAATTTTTATGAGAGGGTAGGGGCAAGCATTTGATCGAATCGAGTGAAAAAATTTCGAGTTAACGACTCCTATTTTATCATTTTAACTCGATTTGAATTTTTTCAAATCGAGTCGAATGAAATGAAATTCGAGTCGTGTCGAGTCGAGTCGAGTCAAGTGAAATTGTTCGAGTTAAATTTTTAAAAAAATAAATATTCTTTATATATTCTTTAGAATTTTTTATAAATATTTTAAATTTTAAATTTTAAATTTTTTGTAATTTTTGTTGAGAGAGACCAATTTGCTCAATTTCAAAATTGGCAGGGACTAAAAGGGTATTTACACCAATATGTTATTCGAATTATTTGAGTTACTCGAATTGTAAAATTCAACTTGACTCGAACTCGAATAACTCGATTCAATTAACTAAATATTCGAATTCTTTTTCGATTTTTTTCGAATCGAATCGAATCGAATTTTACTTACTTTTATAGGGTAGAATTATATCTTCATTTTATTCCTTATGAATTATTTGATGAAACCAAACAATATAATACTATAAGTCATGTATTCCATTCACTAATTATTTCTACATTCCTGTTCTCTTTAGCCTAAAGGGACTCCTTGGTTTTGTATTTGAGCAAAAAGAATAGCATCTTTTGGGCATTAATTAAAAAGAAAACTGAAAGTAAGGTTAGGCCAATGCCATGACCCATTCTCCAACATTGTTCCCCCATTGTTTTGATACTGCAAATCCCTTTGAGCTTCCCTATAATATATATATTTCAGTAAAACTGATGAATGTGAAGTGTTAGCCTGAATTTTGTTTAGGAATTCCTAAAAAGAAACAAACAGTCTCAATTGTGAAGGCCATTTCTTGGTACATGTTCCAATATCTTTTAAAACTTACTTTTGTTTTTTGGGTCAACATAAATATCTTTTATAAAACTTTTAAAGATTGACAAGAGGGGAGGGCTGAACTGAAATAAAAGATAATTTTATGGAAGGTCCCCCTACTATGTTTTCTTTTTATACAGTTAATCTCACTTCTACTTTTTGAAATGTGCTTTTCTTAAGCCTAAGGTTTTTTTTTAATTATTATTATAAATTGTTGGGACTTAATTTTTAAAACATGTAGCAATATCTTAGTATTTTTGTACAATTCAACAAATATTATACATTTTTCATTAAATGCGCAAAAAAAATATGCATTTTAAAAATACAAATATTAGATATAATCAAGTTATCATAGATAAACTAACTCCACCTAAAAGATTAGAATTGAATCAGATCGATCGGTCAGATTGATTGGATTGGAAACCAATTGAGGTATCGGTCCAGATAGATGGGTTGATTGATTGACCTGCAAATCAGTACAAATTGATTGAATTGAGTTAAAAAAACCGCTTGAACTAGTTTCCTCTATTTTTTTTAAATTTATTTTTTTAATAATTTATTTGATTGAATCAGACAAACCAAAAACAAGTGACCTAACCGGTTCGACCACCAATCTAGTTCTGAAACCATTGTTTTTTGGGTAGTTAAAACAAGTAGTTTTTCACTCATCAGGATAAATATTTGATACACAGTCAATACATGAGCATCATGCAATATCAGTGAACAACACAACGCCTCATCACTAACGAAGTAAAAAATAGTGGAGGACTTGTGAATAAATATTAATACTTTTATTTTGATCATAAAGAGTACTATTTGATGTACCGCCGATAATAAGTCTCATGTACCATCACTAATATTTTTTTATAATTAATTATTAATTCTTTATGTTTAAATAAATTTATCAATACTAACTAGTGGTTGAAATAAGTGGAAGTAGACTTATTTCTTGGTATTTGGACTAAGTTCAAATCCTAGAGTCGATATTGTTGGAAGGGCTTTACTTGAATACTATTCTCGATCGAAACAAAACTACGCTCAAACTATAAAACGGATGAGAACACTTATGGTTATACCAAAAAAGTATTAGTATTTATGTATAAGTCCTTCACTATACTTTATTTTATTCAACGATGATGTGTCATGTTATTTTTCAGTAATGGTGCATAGAACTCATCCATTAACAATGTATTAAATGTTCTTCCTAAATACAAATTCAAAATTCAACATAACCCCTAAATTCTAAACCTTAGACCCATTATAAATCTTAAATCCATAAATATATAATGATTACAATTAATATTTTATGTTTAAATAAAGCTATTAATAATTATTTGTAAATCTACCAATATTTTTTTACTTTATTTAATAATATTATATCGTATTATTATTTACTGATGATGCATAAAAATCATAAACATCAAATCTTATCAACATAAAATGTTTATAGAGTTTTGAAAAGCAATGGAAGCCAAAAGCCTTACCTTCCCCATATGCATGAAAACTTTCTAAGTCGTACGGTTATTTTTTATGAAGTATCAACGTATAAGTTTAAAGGTTTGTCATCCAAATTTATAGTATAAAATATATATTGTTGACATTAGGTTTTAAGTTCGATTTTTGAACATTCTTATTTTATTAATGATGTTGTTCAATAATGAGGAAATAAGAAGAAAATGAAGGTAGTGACTATGAGATAGTTATGACAGGTAGAAAGCCGAAAAATTTGAAGGAAAAGGAAGCAGGAGAGAAAAAGACAAGAGAAGGCAAAGTAGGCAAGTAAAAGGCTTAAGTGGGTAGAAGGGAAAAAAATCCTTCATACATAATGTGTTGGGGTATATACAAGGAGAGGTCTTATTGTCATATAATGACATGTCATCGGCAATACGGATGGTAGGCCACTCGAGTGGTCAACTAGGTAACAGTTCCTTTACACGTCAGTTGTCGTCAAGCGTAAAACTATGTGATCTTGCTTTGACATTCTCCTTATTGAGGTAGTATGAGTTTATTATGCTTTAGTG
Organism: Gossypium hirsutum; assembly: GCF_007990345.1. Lineage (NCBI taxonomy): Eukaryota > Viridiplantae > Streptophyta > Magnoliopsida > Malvales > Malvaceae > Gossypium > Gossypium hirsutum. Next base: position 69,985,302 of record NC_053427.1, read on the forward strand.
ATCTTTTAGTAGTTCCCTTGCTGGATAAAAACGAATTGTCTCTTGCTGGCGGTACGAAGTCAATGGATGGCTAGCCACGAATGACCACTTTGAGTGATCACTATCAAGAATATAAAGTGGAGAACCATTCGTGAGTACCGTCTAAATCATTACTCGTGCTGCCACATATCCAAGCTGAGGTAGGTATAACATTCCTCATTAAAAAAAGAGAGTAAGTTTTAAAGGTTTGAATTTTAACATTTTGATATCTTTAAACCATAACTTCTTTTGTAAAAGAAAAATAGATAAACTATTATAACTACAACTTTTAATCTTCCATGCCAATGAAGTATCTGACATTGGACCGAACTTTAACTTTTACAAACTGTTTAATAAGGGAGCCTTGGAAAAAGTACAAATTCAGGTGGTAAAAGAAAAAGCAAAAGAAGATAAAAAGTTATTGTAACACTCATTCTAGTAACTATTGGTGTCTTCAAAAGTTAAAAGCATAATTGCAAAAAAGGCCTCAACCTTTGGGGGCTTTTGGATATATGCCCTTAACCTTTTTATTTTTTCAAAATCGACCCTTAACATAACAGATTTTTCAGACATCAACCTAGTTGAAACGGTAACTATCAGTTGACCGTTAGTTAATAGTCGATCAAAAAAATTGCTCTATGTGGCATTCCAGTTGACTGATGACGTGGCAGACATTAAAATAATAACGTTGTCGTGGTAAAAAATTAAACAAATTTAATAAACATAAAACAAAAAACCTTAAATCCCCAAACCCCTAAATTTAAAACTTTTTTCCCAACTTATAAAATCCTTAAATTATGAAATTCTCTAAATCCATAACCTCCGAAATCTTTATTGGATCTCTAAAATCTTTAAATCCCTAAATCATCAGCATTTTGAAATATTCTTGAAATCCCTAAAACTTTTACAAATCAAATCATTGAGTCCCTAAAACTTTTAAAAACAAAAAAGCTTCAACAATCGTGAGTAGTTTCCGTAACCCAAAATCAAAAAGTAAGTGCTTTTTTATTTGATTTGTTGGGAAAATAAATTCTATTTTTGGTTTGATTTGTTGGTTATTTGTGGTTTATTATTGCAATTTCAATGTCACAATGTAGGATTTGTTTTGTCGATTTGTGATGCAAAAGTGGTCCCGATGTTGTTGATAAAGCTATTGTTAAAATTGTAGATGGTTATTTGTAATTTATTATTGCAATTTCAGTGCCACAATGTAAGGTTTGTTTTGTCTATTTGTGATGCGACAATGGTCCCGGTGATGTTGATTTCTGTTACCCAGGAAAAAAGATGTTAAAATTGTAGACATGTGTTACTGTTTTGTATTGTATTCAAAGAAGTGGTCCCGATGTAGGTAGTGAGTTTTGTTTTTTTTAATGTTTTTTGCTTAGAAAATTATTTGTTTATTCAAAGAAAATTGTTTTTGCTTAGAAAAGATGTTAAAATTGTAGACTTATGTTATTGTTCTTTTTTTTTTTTTTGCTTACAATGTGTTACTGTTTTTTGCAAATGTCATCAGATAAGGAATATTATATTATTTTGCATGTGGGTGGGCACTTTGTAAAGGACCCATATGTTAGATATATAGGTGGGGAAGTGATTAGGCTTAAAAAGGACCTAGACACAATATCTTATTTTGAATTATGTAAAATAGTGAAAATTGGGTTAGGGTTTAACACTGTAATGTTAATATATTTTCATGAGCCTGGTACAGTAGGGTTACAAAATAATTTAAGGGTGATTTATGATGACACTTCCACCATAGCTATGTTAGACTTTTGGGTCAAGTTTAAGGAGATTAACTTATATGTTGAACATGAGGTTGATAACCCTATAATGGTAGATGAAAATTTTCTATTGACTACTAGGGAGGGTGATGATAAAGGGGTAGAATCTGATGGTGAAGGTAATCTGGAAAAGGTAGAATCTAGTGGGGAGGGTGATGTAGGAGCAGTAAAAGTGATAGGGATAGTGTGTCTGCTCTTGATATTGAGGTAGATGAGTATATTGGTATGGAAAGTGGTGGAAATATTAGTTTAGGGTCTACTGTTGGAGAGGATAATAATAATGAAGTTGCTGCTGATGAATATGTTGTTGATTTTGCAACATCAGATGGAGTAGATAATGTTGCTGCTACAAGTAGTGAAGAAGAGGAGGATGGGAATGAGACTGATGTATAAGACTCAGATGAACATAGAAGCTTGGTTGGGTTTGATGAAGATGAAGAACATGAAGATGGTGAGAGAAGGAGGAGCAAGTTTCCCTTATACAATGATAAGTTAAAATTTAGTCTGGGAATGTTGTTTAAGGATGGCAAACAATTTAAGAGTGCAATTCAAAAGTATTACAAAGAATATAGAAGACAACTAAAGTTCATTAAGAATGAACCGAAAAGGGTTATTGTGAAGTGCATTGCTTCTCTTAATTGTCCATGGAGAATTACAGCTAGCTATAGTCCTGTTGCAAAATGCTTGCAAATAAAGACATTTCAGCATGAGCACCATTGTTCGGTTAGTTTTAAGAACAAAATATAACTGCTGCTATGATTGCCCAACATTTTGAAGCAACTATCAAGGATCACCCTAAGATGAAGCTGAGGGAATTTCAAAGAAGATGTGCTTCTAAGATGCATGTAAATGTGACCATTAACTGTTGTTATAGAGCGAAGAAAATAGTGAAAGAGAAAATAGCTGGGAACCATAAGGAGGAATTTGGCTTGCTAGACTATGCTCATGAGTTAAGGTCAAAGATGCTAGGAAGCACAATAAAAATGGTTGTTCAAAGGGTGACAACAGACTCCCTTCCTCATTTTAAGAGGTATTATGTATGCTTTGATGCACTAAAGAGAGGCTAGAAAGTAGAGTGTAAGCCACTCATTAGGCTAGATGGTTGCTTCCTGAAAGGCCCATTTAAGAGTGAATTTCTCATTGATGTTGGAAAGGATACAAACAACAAAATGTTCCTTATTGTATGGGCTCTGGTTGAAGTGGAGTGCACTGATTCATGGGCCTGGTTTCTCAGTCTTCTATCAACTGATTTGGGCTTGGAAGATGGGTATGGGTACACAATTATCAGTGACCAACAAAGGTTAGTAAATATGCAATTTTAAGCTTGGTATTGTTTTTTTAATCTATTATTTGAGTTTAACTAAACTTTTCTAACAATCTATCTCGATCATTATTTTGAATTATGGCCTTGAGATTGCAACTTCTGACATACTACCACGGGTGGAACATAGGAATTATACGAGGCACGTGTTTGCAAATTGATAAGGGAGGAAGTTAGGGAAATCTTATGAGTGTGATTTGTGGCAGATTGTGAAGTGCACAACTGAGAGGGAGTTGGAGGATCTATGTTCAGCACTGGAGAAGAAAGATAAAGATCCTTACTATAATTTGATGAAAAAGTCTCCAAAGATATGGACTAGGGCATTTTTGGGGACTACTTGTAAATCAGATATAGTTGACAACAATTTGTGTGAAGCATTCATTCAAGCATTGTTGAAGCTAGGTTCAAAAGCATTTATCAGAATGCTTGAGGATATTAGGACCAAGATGATGACTAAGATAGTACAGAAAAGAAAGTTATATAATGGATGGAAGCAAGATTATTGTCCATTGGTGAAAGTTAAGTTTGATGCCAACAAGAAGGACTATGTAAAGTAGCAATTGATATGGAATGGTGAAAATAGATGTGAGTTGAGGAAATGAACTTATCAATATATAGTGAACCTAAGTCAAATGATATGTAGTTGTAGAAGTTGACAAATTAGTAGGATTCCATGTTCCCATGCATGTGTTGCCATGTATCACTTAGGGCTTCAACCAGATTAATATCTGCATGACTATTATCACATTGATACCTACAAAAAAGCTTACTCTTTTCTAATGCAGCCCATAAATGGGCCACATGATTAGGAAAAACTGGTATTGAGCCAGTGCTACCTCCTATTGAAAGGAATGCTTGAGAGGCTTAAAAAGAATAGGAGAATGGCCAAAGATGAACCAAAAAAATTGAATTCTGGTCACTTAAGTAGGAAAGGTCTACTCATGACATGTACTCAATGTGGCCAACATGGCCATAACAAGCAGTTTTACACAAATTCGAAGTAGGTATAGTGTTGTTCTTCAGTTATATGTATTGAGTAAATTTTTTATTTTATTTGATCTAACCAATGATTATGGTCCATTTTTTCCAGCAAGATGCACAAATACCTAAACAAAAGGGGAAATCTTCTATTAAAAGGTCAACTATCTCAGATAAATCTAAGGGAAAACAAATATTTTATGTAAGTTTCTTCTTTTTACTATTGATCAAACATTGAATATTGTGTTAATATTAATATAAAATACTCTTGTAGTCTAGTAGAACCACAAGGAGCATGATGACAGTTTCATGCCAAAATGGTAATGGACAAACTTCTTCAACACCAAGTCGCAAAATAACAAGCGAAAGGCTCCTCTCAACCACTTGGGAACACAAGAATCAGTTATAGGAAATATGAATAAATTATCATTATTTTGTTTTGAATGACTTTTGATGTTAATCTTGTGATTCACTATGATAACTTGCTTTTGAACTTGTGTAATCTTACGTGGAAAAAATATAACTTCATTATATATATCTATTGTGTTTTCTCTAGAAATAGGGATGCCATCCTTTTCTTCATGATGTATACTAAATCATGCCATAATTCACTTCATGACTATGTATATAACCTTCTACAAATAAGTCCATAACAATGCAAGTCTCTCATTGTAACAATTTTCTATCAACGAAGTTCCTTTGTCAAGCAAATTATTTTATCCAAGGTTCCATTGTAACACCCCTAACTTGTATTCGTCGCTAAAATAGGGTTTCAGAGCATTACCAGACTTATCAATTAAACAATCATACAACTCTCATAATCAAACAAACATCATTCAAATACAATCATATAGTCCTTAATACGAGCCCTAGAAGCCAAAAGCAAGCATTAGAAGTGGTTCGGGACTAAATTGAGAACTCAAGAAAATTTTAGAAAAACATAGAAAATTTTCAAAGTACAGGGGACACACACCTGTATGAGACACACGGCTGGCCACACGCCCGTACGGATATTTGAAATGGGATCACATGGCTGTGTCCTAGCCCGTGTCCTACCCCATATAACTCTCTGACTTGGGTCACACGGCCAACCACACGCCCGTGTGACTAGCCTGTGTACCCTATAAAATGGCTTCACACGCCCAGGCCGTGTGCTAGGTCGTGCGAAAACTAGAGGGTATATTGACTTATACCATACGGCTAGTCACACGCCCATATGGAGTTACTAACTTGGTTTCTAATTAAGTACCAGGGGACACACGGCCGTGTCACCTAGTCGTGTGTAGTCGTGTGTCACACACAGCTGAGGCACACGTCTGTTTCTCTACTTGTGTGGACAAAAAATAGGCTATTTTTTAAGCCATTTTTTTCACCCAAACTTGCATTCACCTACACATACCAAATAGCATATAAACATATCATCAATAGGCATTCAAACCAATCTCAACTAAGCCAAATTCATGCTATTTCAATACCAACAACCATATTGCTCATAACATCACAATTTTCCAATTCAAAACATACCAGTATCACCTTCAAGAATTCACCTAGTTGATCACTTTCAAATATGCATTATTTGCCTAATACTTTGCATGCTAATTCAATCACAAATTCACTCATTTGCTACCTACATTCCCAAATCTCAATAAGGCATTCAAAAAGCAAATATAAACTACATAACAAAAGGCCATTGACACATATAAACACATAACCAAGTATACCAAAATAAGCCAATTCACATGGCTATACACATAACCCAAAGCATACATCATTTACAAGCCAAATCAATTGACTATATATATTACCAACTTATAGGCCATATTAACCACAACTTCTATACATGCTATATAACCAAATATACAAGTTCAAAAGTACCAAAATGATAGCTTGATAGTGTGATGCGATCTCTGACAACTCCCAATCCGAGCAAGCTTCGGAATTACTATAAAACACGGAAAAGTAAACAGAGTAAGCTATAAAACTTAGTAAGCTCGTATGCTTAATAAATAAAACTTACCATTCTACTACAATTTAAGTACTTAAACATCACATAATGCAACTTAATTTAAATCCAAAAGCCTAACACATATTCAATCCAAAGGTTAGGCATGAATTTCATAAATTTCTTCGATTTAATGATTGTATAGTTCACGTACATACCTGTACCAATTCGTATCAATTTCATACTATTCCAATTCATTGATGTACTTGTTGAACCATTTGGAATAATATCAGATACTCGAGAATCTAGCACCCTCAGTGCCAATACATGGTCGGAACCATCTCAATCTCATGTCTCATATGTAAATGCTAATCTCGAGCTATCACCGGGTCTACTCACACAAGCTGACGGTCAAGATGTAGCTACATGGTGTTGCTTACACAAGATGACGAGTAATCGCAACACATGCCAAAAAACTCAGCCACCAGTAGAACGTACGGACTAGCACCCAAATCATAATAACCTCTAATGACATGTCATTTGTATCCTATCTATTCCTAAGGTTCAACCGGGATTTATACATTACCGAATCCTCGTCAAACATTTCCATAAAGTCGTATTCACAATTAATGCAATTATAAAGCATTTAAAACACAATTATATTAATGCTTATTAACATAAAAACTTACCTCAAATTTATACAGAGAGAATTGAGCTATCAATCAACTATTTTTTTCCCCCGATCTAATTCCGGACTTTGATTTTCTTAATCTATACATAATCAAATTTAAGTTATTCAAAATACATTCTATTTAATTCAGTCCAAAATTCGTACTATGACAATTTTACACTTTTACCCTTTATATTTTAACATATTTACAATTTAGTCCCTAGCTCATAAAAATGCAAATTCATACAATTAAGCCTACACCCATGCTAGCCGAATTTTATCTAAGCTCATAGTAGCCCACACATTTCATTATTTCACACATTTCACCATGAGTTTTACACATTTTACAAATAAATCCCTAATTTGCATTTTCAACCAAAATCACTTAACAAATGTTGTTTATCTAACAACAACCATTCATTTTCTATCATCAAACATCAAAACACATACACATTCATCAATAGTAAAACCCTATAATTTTAATATTTTTGTAAATTAGTCCCTGGGCTAGCTAGATTAAGCTACAACGACTCCAAAAATATAGAAATTATTAAAAATGGGATGAAAAATCATACCGTGCACACAAAAGCATCAAGGCCGAACCTAGAAAGCTTCCATGGCTTCTTTTTTGTTTGAAATTTCGGTTGAATAAAGAATATAAAGATGATAACTTTATTTTACTTATTTTAATTATCATTATTTACCAAATGACAAAATTAACCTTTGTTATTTAACATTAAAATTCACTTAATCATGCACATAAATGTCCATTCACATTATGGATGGTTTAATAACAACATAAGGACCTCTATTTTAAATTTCTATAACTATTAGACCCCTTTAGCTAATAGAACTCAACTTTTACACTTTACGCAATTTAGTCCTTTTTATCGAATTAAGCATTCAAACAATAAAATTTCTTAACGAAATTTTTATACAATCATACTATCATGTAGTAAACATCAAAATAATAATAAAATAAATATTTCAACCTCAAATTTGTGGTCCCGAAATCACTGTTCCCATTTGATTAAAAACGGGCTGTTACAGCTATGATTCATTTATCTATTTGTTTTTGTTTTCCATTTTGCAGGACCATCTTGCGACAACTCATGATCCAGAAAGGACGATGTAAGGTATTTTGCCTACAACATTTTGGTTTTGGAACAGAAGATGGTAGTCACATTTTAAGCCTACAAAATTCTAGTTTTGGAATACATCATTGTTGAATGTTATTTTGTTGTATTGAAAACCAATATGTTGGTTTTTTTTTGTTCATGTATAGCTCACTCACATTCTAGTTTTTGGTTGGTATAGAGTGGATGGTGTATAGGGTGAATGGTGTATAGACTAATCATATGCTTTTATAAAGTGCATTTATCCAAATTGCAATGTGGAAATCATATGCTTAAATAATCAAATTTGTCCTTTTAGTTTTATGTTTATTGTCACTGCATTATTTATTAAGCTAAATTAAATTAGGCATAAACAACAAATATTGGTCATTACTTCCAAGCATAATGTTAAATTACATAAAAAAAACAACCAATATTGATCAATCAACATTTGCAATTGCTAGCTGCATACATTTATCCAATTGCAATAGGGAAATCATATGCTTAAATGATCAAATTTGTCCTTTTAGTCTTATGTTTATTGTCATTGCATTATTTACTAAGTAAATTAAATTAGGCATAAATAACAAATATTGGTCATTACTTCGAAGCATAATGTTAAATTACATAAAAAACAACAACCAATATTGGTCAATCAACATTTGCAATTGCTAGCTGCATATGCCTCTTACCACTACTACCAAAAAAGAAACATATGGTGATGCATACAATACATAACATAGAGCAAAAAAATAATATATTATACATTGACTTTTCTTTCTTGATAACTTCAATTTTTTTGCTTCATGGTCAACATTTTCTTCCTTAATGCTCCTTTTCCTTCAAAACCACAAATTGATCTAGCTCCTTCAATCTCAATGTCAACAACACTACTGCCACCATTATGGTTACCATCAAATGCAACCAAATCTATAACATTTTTTCTAAGTGTTAGATTATCTTTCAAAAGATTTCGTTCATTATTACGCAATTGACGTAGTAATTTAGTCGCACAGTTACACATTTTCCCATTGTACTACTTGAAGAAATCACAACCACCATCCTACAAACAAATCCCAATCTAGCCAAATTGAAATAATCCAAAATGAAAACAAAACAAATAGTGAGATTTATGAAATTATCAAAATTGAGCTCAAGCTCAATTTGCAAATAAAAATTCTTCACTTACCTGAAAATCTGAACACCATAAAATCTCCTCCCTGGATTTAAATCACTCCATGAAGTGTCTCTTGGAGCTAACTTATTGCAGAGACATTTTATTGCTGGTCCATTGTAGACATACTCCCTCCGCGATGAAGTAACAATATTTGCATATGATGATTTTTTCTTCAAACCATTCAAACCATGCGTTACCCAACCTCTAGACTGACTATTTGAACTATGTGAATTCATGGTTTCAGACGACAAGGAAGAAAAATAAAAATTTCTGGAAAGATTAAGGATTTTACGATTTGGTTCTAAGGGATTAGGGATGTAGAAAAATCCCTAGATCAATTATTCAAAAAAAAGAGATCGCATCACGAATCGACAAAACAAACCCTACATTGTGACATTGACATTGCAATAATAAATCACAAATAACCAACAAATCATTCCCAACAAACCAAATAAGAAAGCACCTACCTTTCAATTTTGGATTACGGAAACTGCACATGATTGTTGAAGTTTTTTTGTTCCTAAAAGTTTTAAGGTTTCAAGATTTGATTTGTAAAAGTTTTAGGGATTTTAAGAATATTTTGGAATGCTAACGATTTAGGGATTTTTAAGATTTAGGAATTTAAAGATTTTAGGGATTCAATAAAGATTTCGAAGGTTATGAATTTGGGAAATTTTACTATTTGGGGATTTTAGAAGTTGGGAAAAAAGTTTTGAATTTGGGGGTTTAAGGATTTAGGGTTTTTTTTGTTTTATGTTTATTAAATTTGTTTAATTTTTTTGTCACGTCAGCATTATTATTTTAATGTCTGCCACATCATCAGTCAACTGGAACACCATATAGACCAATTTTTTTACCGGCTGTTGACTAACGGTCAGCTGACGATTATCGTTTTAACTAGATTGATGTCTGAAAAATCCGTTACATTAAGGGCAGATTTCAGAAAATAAAAAAATTAGGGGCATATTCCAAAAGCCCCTAAAAATTGAGGGTTTTTTTTTACAATTATGCCAAAGTTAAAAGGAAAAACCCATGTGATCTGCTCATATTTTTTAACTCCTACACTTGTTTTTTATTTTCTACAAGATAAAAAAATTAACTGACAAAAATTATATCTATATATAAAAATTGCTGTAAAAAAAAAAACAAATCATTGATGCTGACCTTTAAATCAAGTACAAAGATGAAAATAATGGGGTTAGCAGTGTGGTACTTTAAAATGGGATATGCAGTGGCAATAACTATATGCCTTGTGGGCTGTAAATGGTTCACATATTTCTCTATTAAAATAATAATTTCATATATTAACAAAGAGTGAAAATTAAGTGATCAGTTCTTTCATTTGATCAAAGACGAAGTTGAAGTTATTTTGTATTCTAATTTTAAAGTTTAAGTGAGTGATAGAAGGATTAACCATTTAAGCTTAATTTTGATTGGTTGCCCATCTCGATAAACTTAGTTGGAATCGAAAGAGAATTTATGCATAAATTGAGAGGAGAAAAATATTGATGTTAGCCAAATCCAGTCGCTTCGAGTATTATTTAATTTCTGAATTCAATATTATTTTATCTTAATATGATACTATAATATTGTAATGTGATTTTATCATCTAAAAATTATTTTTTATTAAAATTTAAATTATGATACGAGATAATTTTAGAATAACATGAACAAAAATTAAAAAAGAATTGTAAAACCTAATGTAAAAAAAAAATTAAAAAATTGTGAATTTCTAGATTAAATGTGGAGTTATCCTATAATAATATTAGGCATGTGATGGACAAATCTTCCCACGCTGCTGGTGCTTCAATTATAGGTGCACCTCCAAAACACAAACCATTCGTCATCTCTAGCCCCAACACCCCTTTTACCATTCTCCTTTAATATGATTTTTCTATAAAAAAAAGATTTTTTTATATAAATAACTTAAAATTATTAATTAATTACGAAAATAATTTAAAAAAAATCATATACGAAAATAACTCGATTGCTATAGTAGAAGTTAGTGTTGCTTGACCAACTGGTGATACTATCCTTTTTTCCCTTAATCATGACTCAATCATAAGTGTTTAAAAATTTATTTTATTACTGTCACTGTGTTAAACGATACTCGTATGTATTTTTTGAAATATCCGTATGAGTATTCATAGTGGAGAAATAAAAAGAGAAAATATTTTTTTTAATGGGTGCCGCCGGTCTATCAAGTGACACCGGTCCAATATATTTTTTTAAAATTCTATTAGTGAAAAAATTATTTTTTTATTAGTGCCACCGATGTGTCAATTGGCATCAATGATATTTAATATATATATAATTCAAGGACTAGAATTAACTGTTAAGCCTATAAATTAACGATCCACATCAACAATACGTTCTTGATGTAAAGGACGAACGAATCAATTGTTACAGATCAATAATATTTGGCGCTAATTTTATAATTTTTCATAGACTATAATGAAAACTTATTAATAGTTGAGTAATCCACAATGTTGTCTACCCTAATTAAAATTTGCTTCTCCTAGTATTGGGGATGAAAATATATCATTATAAATTTTACATTTAAAAATAATGTTACGTATAAATTTACATTTAAAAAAAATATTTTATATATAAATTTTTTAATTTGGGAAATAATAATTTAAGAAAAAAGTGGATAGATTTTTTTAGTAACGAGAAATTTGTTAATTTTCAACATTAACTCGAATAATTTTGCTATATAACAATTTAGTCCGTAAGCTTTAATGTTTTGAAAATCTGAAAAAAAAAAAGAGAGATTAAAAAGTAGAAATTTTAAAAATGCATTTTATTATTTTATAAAAATTAAGAAATTCAAATTAATCCAAAACAATAAAATTTTTGAAAATTTGAAATAAAAATGGAAATTTTCAAAAGGAAAAATATATATATACTTAAAAAATTTGTAAGTTGTTAAAAATTTTAAAAATAAAAATATTATAAAACCAGAAAATAAAAATTGAAACACAACTCATAAAAATTTGAAAAATATAAAATGGAAAGTATGAAAATTATAAATTTTTAGTAAAAAGAAAATTTTTAAAATTTAAATATTTCAAAAAAGTTTACATAAATTCTATATTTTATTTTTATTTTTATTTCAATTTGAAGTTTTTATTAAATATTTTTGTATTTCTCGTATCTTTAAAAATATTATATTTGGAATTTTTTTATATTTAAAAAAGAGATTTATATTTTTTTATTTTTTATATTATTTAAAAAAATTATAATTGCTTTTCAAATTTTTTAATTTTTCTTATTTTAGAAATGTATTTAAAATTTTGTCAACAAATAAAAAATGCTGGGAACTCAATGAGCCCAACACACCATTACAGAAGACCTAAGACCTACAATTAATGTTACACCAACCCTCTGAAATCGGTTAACCTTTTACTTTCTAACCTCTTAGAGCACTATAATACTCAGGCGGAAGAGCCAACCATATAAAAAAACTAACCCAAGTGCACTAAATGTTTAAAAACTGAAGGATTAACCGAGACTTACAATTACAAGATAAGAGAACATTTTTATTAATACACAATACAATTACAATATGACACTTTTTTTTTTCATCATTACATAAAAGAAAGCTCTTACCCCTATTTATAGAGTTTAGTGACTGTTGGATTGTTAACATATGTCAACATCATTATCATTAATTTTTCAAATATCTAATAACTAGAATGTTCATGTATAATATCTAGTCTTATAGAGAATATCCTATTTCTCTATTTTATATATATTCTAGAATCTTCCAAAGAAAATATCTCTTAAAGGATAAGTTTGGTTTTTATCTAGAAGTTACATTGGCTTTCAACACTCCCCCTCAATGCAAACTTCTTTCCAGAAATGATTTGCAGATCATACCAAATGCTTCTTTGGTCTACTCAAACTTTTCGTGAATATGTCTGCAACTTAATCATATGTCTTTGTTGGCACCATCTTAATCTCCCCTTCAAAGACCTTATTGTGAATATAATGAGAGTGTACTTCTAGATGTTTGTCCTAGCATGAAAGATTGGATTCTCTGTTAGACTTATGGCTGATAAATTATCGTAGACAAGATTTACTTGATAGTTTGTTGGCTGATGAAGACCTTCCATCAATTGTTTTAGCCAAGTACTCTCTTGTGCCGTTGGTGCTGCGGACCGATATTCCACTTCGGCTAGTTTTCCTTGATTTTCTTTGACAAATAAACTAGAATATGAAGGAGCAATAGTAAAACCACTTCTCAAACTTTTCCAATTTCTTCTTGTTTGGCCGAATGCTCCATTGTTGAAGGGGTAGAGCTTTGTTTTGAATTTCTTCTTGCATGTTATGGTTTTTATGCCCTATTTTTAATGATTTTTATGTTTCTGAGATTGTTGCAATTAGGTCTAACTAGCCCGTACCTTTATTTTTGAAACTATTAAAAAAAATTTAGAAGTTTCCATTGATGAATCTTGAAGCTTTGATTGGGATATTTAGTTGTTTTATGAAGTAATTTTTGTTAGATTTTGATTTAAGTATTAAATTGTTTAAATGTCAAAATTTTCAGATTTAGTGGTGAAATTGTCGGGTTAGAAATTTGATACAATGAATTAATTTTCATACATTAATAAAGCTTTAATTTATAACGGGGGATTAAAATTTTCAGACGTGGTTAATTTTTTTGTTATTTTAATTCAATATCTCAAAAATATGTATTACTTTGCTAAATATGACTAAAATGATTTCCATATATGTTTGTGTTGAAGTTGGAGTGAAATTGCTTTATTAACATTCATCCAACTACATTCACCCTTAGCTTAATATCATCTATTTTTAAATTGGTGTTTAATTGAAACAGGTCAAGACAATCACAATTTCATTCTATTTCTTACTCCCAAGTTCTGATATTCAATTAATTACCAATATCGATGTCCAAAGTTTGAATATGAGATTAGACATTAATTCAACTAAATTTTCTGTCACTGTTGGACAACATATTATATATATTTGCTATTCAATTGAACCCTTCTCTCTCACTGTTTGTTTACATATTTCATATGGATCCAAAACACCTCCAACTTAACCTTTGGACGCCATCCATATCTTTTTCATCTTCCTCATTGGAACAAAACCCTTACTTTTCATATTGCCACTTACTTTCCATTGATCACAAACATCATCTACCTTCTTCTCCAAGCAACCTTAATGCTACTAAAGGACATCATCAAGAGTTTCTTCATCTCGACCTTACATTAGGGCCACCACCTGACCCTAGCTCTAACCCTAACCCTAACCCTGCGGTGGCGGCACCGACCGGCCCCCGAGCTCGAGCAAACCCGTTTCAGAAACTTAAAGGAGGCAAAAGTGAAACCATAACAGCACCATATCCATGGGCCACAGCACGACGAGCCAGGGTTCATGACCTTAACTATCTCCAATCCAATAACATTCGCACCATCAATGGGCAGGTTGAATGCAAAGTGTGCCAGACGGTTTACACCATTGAATATGACATAGAAGAAAAGTTGAAGGGGATCAAAGATTTTGTATTGGGCAACAGGTGGAGGATGAATGATCGAGCCCCAAGTGTTGGATGTATCCCAGGCTTGATAATTGCAAGACCTGTGGGAGCAGTTTGAAACCAGTTATTGGGAAGAAAAGGGACATAAATTGGCTGTTTTTGGTGTTGGGACAAATGCTGGGATGTTGCAAACTATCAGACCTCAAATACTTCTGCAAGCATACAAAGAATCATAGGACGGGTGCCAAGAATCGACTTCTTTATATTGCCTACATTGAATTGTGCAAACAACTATATCCTCATGGACCTTTTCATCTTTGATTTCATGGTTTTGCTTTAGGGTTTAGATTATTGTTATTATTATTATTTAGTTTCCAACCAATTTCTTTTCGTTTTTCATTACTTTGTTTTTTCTTTTTAATATTAATGTCCCAATGTGATTTAATCATAGTTATATGTTTCGCCCTATTTTAAACGCATGAAAATTTTGGACTTATTTATTTAAAAAATAGCTATTTTAAACTTTATTACCATTTTTTTATTTTGTAAAATATTACCTAGTTACCTATGCTTATAATTTCATCTAAATATATTTAACATTAAGTTCAAATTAACATTAATATAATATTGATAAAGAAAATTAACAGCACTTGCTAAATTGAATTTTACCTCCTACATGGCATTTTCTCCCTCTAATATTCTATAATGAAATATAACTATAAAAAAGAATTATTTAGTCAAAATTGAGTAAATTAATCTCTCTCAACAAAAATAAAAGTAATTTAATCTCTGTCAATTTCAAAAGTGAGCAACTAATGATAACTTATCACGATGTTGATGTTTTCCATCAATTGTATATTATTTTGATTGTTATAATAATAAATTTAGCCTTCAACATTTTATCAATTTTGTCCTAATTTAACAAATTTATCTCGTAACATTTGTGTAAATGTTGAGACTGAATTTATTGAATTTTTTAGATTTAAGACCAAAATGACAAAATATATAAACATTAAATACTAAATTTGTTATTATACCGATCAAAATTATATATAATTGATGGAAGAGATTAATATCGTAATTCACCTTAGTTGTTCACTTACAAGATTAATAGGGACTAAATTACTTAATGAAATATTATTTATGACTGAAAATTAAATATTTTAAAATTATTTAATGAAAAACTAATATTAATAAATCAAATATTTTCCATTTTTTTAAAAAAATTTAAAATAGAATGAATCACTCCTTAAAAATCTCTCTGGTCTAACTTATTTTGAAATTCAATTTAGAATCTCAATCTCATTAGAATTCAGAAAAAAAAAATTACATAAATCTGTTGAACCAATCCTTTCTGCTTCAGATCTCCACTTCTCAACCTAAAATCTCTCTTAATGTTCTCAAAGTTTTCTTTTCGTTTTTTGTTCTAATCTTTTCTTTTCTTTTTTATTTTATCTTTGACATGGATATTAACCCCCATCCTCTCCAAGCCTCTAATAACGAGGACGAAAATTTACTCACACTATCGTTATCAACACCATCACCATCAGCGCCGCCACCGTCATCTTCGTCTTCCTCACTTATGCCACCACCAACATCGTCACCTATGGGGCAACAACAAACAATTCAACTATGTATCCCAATCCCACAAGCGCCATCATTACCATATTACCCGAACCACCAAGTTCAAACCCCAACCGGCTTTAACGCTATTGATAGTAACACTGTTTCTGGAGAGATTGTGAACCATTCACGTCCTTCTCGTTCACGTAGGAACCCTTTTCAAGCACCAAGGCAAGGGCGATCCGAAACCATCCCACCACCGTTCCCTTGGGCCACTAACCGGCGTGCCACGGTTCACACCCTTGATTATCTTGTATCTCACAACGTGACCAGCATTGACGGTGATGTTCAATGCAAGAAGTGCGACAAGGTTTGCAAGGTGGAATACGATTTGCAAGAGAAGTTCAAAGAGATAGGGGATTTTATAAAAGAAAACAAGTTTGCGTTGCATGATCGAGCACCCTCTGAATGGACCGCACCCACATTGCCTAACTGTGAAACTTGTGGTAGTACCTTGAAGCCTGTTCTTAAGAAGAAAAGAGACATAAATTGGCTGTTTTTGCTGTTGGGGAAGATGCTGGGGTGTTGTAAATTATCGGAGTTGAAGTACTTTTGCAAGCATACCAAGAATCATAGGACGGGTGCTAAAGATCGGGTCCTTTATCTCACTTACATGGGTTTATGCAAGCAATTAGATCCCAATGGACCTTATGATGTTTGATCTCCCTTTTCATATTTATGCTTGTTTTTTTTTTTTTAATTAAGTTCATGCTTCAAAGGAAAATAAATGTTTTGGGAATGAAATCTTAGTCGAAGTTTGATTCTTAGATAATTTCAGCTTATATTAATGTTAGAGGTTGTACTTTCAAAGTTTAACATATTATGATGGTAAAGTTAGAGAAGAATGTGCTAAAGTTGGAGAATTCCTTACAAATATTTCAATTCAAAGTTTGACGATTTTGGAAAAACATGTTTTAAAATTTAATATCATTCAGGTTTTTATATATATATATAATAGGAATTACCATTATTTTTTACCTACCTTGTTAAATTAATAAACACATTGATTACCAAGTCAAATTTCATTTTCCTAACAAAACCAGATCCCTACTAATTTATATAAAATTATCCAATTTAATGCTAGCTTTAACCTTACCACCCTTTTATAGTTATATAAATTATCCAATTTAATGCTTAACCTTACCGCCCTCTTATAGTTAGGGGTGGCATTTTATCAGTTTTTTTTCCTTCAATTTTTCCAATTATTATTATAATTCTATTTGTTTCAATTCATTTTTGGTTTTTTATATAATTTTTTTATTATGAATTTTTAAACTTAATTTGATAAATAAATTTTTATTTTATGACTTTGGCAAAATTTCAATCTTTTATTCCTAAGTATTTGTAAAAAATAATGATTTTTCAGCTTTTATATGATATTTTAAAAAAAAATTATCTTTATATGAAACTTTTAAGTTATTTTCATTATATTAAAAAACATTATTTTTATATATAATAATTTAAATTTAATAAATTTATAATAAATATTTTGGACCACCACATTTTTTATATTTTTTAACTTACATTCTATTAAGATTTTTTTTTTTGCACTGCAGAAATTATAATAAATAAAGCAATTTACATTTTAAAAACTTATGGATCTGAGACCGTCTCAAATTCCGGTAGCAGCAATACATGCTTTGCTTTCTGATAATTCCCGAAAGCATCTTTACTACCCTGCCATTTTTACTACCTCAGCTACTAGTTCATCTACCAACCATCTCTCTATTTCCCTACCTATTACATCCATATCGTCGCTCGACTCCAACCATTGACATTCTCCTGCTAGCACCGTCTCTCCGGCATCCACGTTTTGGCTCACTAGTGACTTGCGCACGTTATCTTCCACATTTCCAATGTTCCATTTCCGAACAGACTTCACACGTGGATGTAGGTGATGCTTCATGTATTGCTGATAGATCTCCCCTAGCTTTGAATTAATCCCATCAAACATCAATCGCCTTTCAGCCCTTAACCAACTATTTAGAATACCATATTTTTTCTCAAGTTCTTCGAATGTCAACGGATTCACAGGACATTCTGGAGAATGGCATCTCGCTAAGAATGTATCCAGGTCGTCGCCGTTGATTCCAGATTCAACCAAGACGTCATCTATGTACATGGATTCCCAATCTTCTTCGGCCTTCGCTATCCCTTTGTCCTCGGTGAACCCGATGGATACTTCATCACCCTCATCTTCACTCGAAAGAAGCATAATTCCTTCTTCATATGCCTCGGATTCTAGCTTTAATAGTTGAAGTTGCATCCGAAGGCCTAAAAGCATAAACAGAACTAAAAGTTAAAAACAGAATAGATAGAAACTCATGCAGTGAAAATACAGAACAAAAGGTTTCATGCAGAATATGAATTGGATGAACTCATGGCTTTGATTACTCTGAAGATCAGCGCTAATACTCTCGAAGCATTTTGAACCAGATGAAAAATCCTCTGTGAAAGGAGTTTCTATAATTGAAACAGGACTAGGCTGATCAGCTTCCTTAGAGATCAATCGAGATTCTTGCTCTGATACAGGGCAATGCGATGCGGCTTGCTTGGAAGGTCCCTCTGATGGTTCCTGGAGATAAAATACAAGAGATGAGTAGAGGAAATTCTATTCAACAAAACATATGCTCTAAATATTAAATAAGATGTAGAGGTTAACTATTTCAGGCAAGTTTCAAATTACAACACAACTATTTGAAAGAGCAACTTAAGACTGCATCTATTATCCGCATAAGTTATACTTTAGGCCAAGAATGGCCAAGGTATTAGGTTTGTCAATATCGCTATATGCAACACAATGAGAGAGATTGAGCAATACATGTTAGAAAATATAGTAGAAAAGCAGAGCAATACTGTTGCGCGGAAGCGTGTGAAAGAGTAAAATTATTGTACTGAAAAATCACACTAAGTTCAATTCCCAGGAAAGAGAGGTAGATCACGAAGATCACTTAAATACCAAGTCTTTCCTAGCCAGAATATTCCTCTATCGTAATTTAATAGCACAATAAATCACTACAATCACATTCACAAAATATGCAAAACAAATAATAAAGAACACCAGAATTTTAACGAGGTTCAGCAAATTTTGCCTACGTCCTCGGGCACTACCAAATATATTTCACTCCAAAAATTACAAGTGAAATTTACAAATAGAGAGAGAGAATAATACCTTAAGTAGAGAATGGCAATTATGGGATGAAGAAAGTAAGAAATGGTTAGGCCTATTTATAGTTGAGGTTCAAGGATCAACTTGCAATGTCCCTATACAATTAGGGACCAAAATTGCAATTATCCCATGCCAACTTTTAACCCAACTTGCCAACCAATTTTACTTTCTACTTTCGGTGCCCACCCTTTTTGACTTTTCAAACAATGGGTGGGTTCCAATAATCTCCACCTTGAAGATTTGATTAGGATAATCTTATCTTCACACAATTCTTTCTGCCTTTGACAACAATACTTGATGGTGCCTTCTTCAACTGTTAAACTTGCAGGATATTAATCAAGTTCAAACAATGTTCGAACTTGGTTGATGTTACCACCTTGGTCATCATATCTGCGGGATTATCTGCAGTCTTGATCTTCTGAAGACAAATTTTCCCCTCTTCAATAATTTCCCGCACAAAATGGAATCGTACGTCGATATGTTTTGTACGTGCATGATAGACTTGATTCTTTGCTAAATGAATAGCACTTTGACTATCACAATATACGTTAATATGCTCCTGAACCAACCCCAAGGTTTTAGCCATACCTTGTAACCAAATAGCCTCCTTTACAGCCTCTGTTACAGCCATGTACTCGGCTTCTGTGGTTGACAATGCAACTGTAGACTGTAGTGTAGACTTCCAACTTATTGGTCCTCCAGCAAGTGTAAACACATAACCGGTGGTTGATCTTCGCTTGTCCAAATCACCGGCATAGTCAGAATCAACGTACCCAATAACATCTTTACCAAGTGTATTATCCTGCTTGAACAGTAATCCAACATCCACGGTCTTCTGAATATACCGTAGAATCCATTTCACAGCTTGCCAATGTCCTTTTCCAGGATTATGCATATACCTGCTCACTATACTAACTGCCTGTGAAATGTCGGGTCTTGTACACACCATTGCATACATCAAGCTACCCACTGCATTAGAATACGGAACTTGCAACATGTATTCTCGTTCCGTATTCGTCGAAGGAGATAGTTGTGCAGAAAGCTTGAAATGGGAAGCCAACGGGGTACTTACAGGTTTTGTCTGTTCGTTCATGCCAAACTGCTGTAGTACCTTTTTCAAATACTGCTTCTGAGACAAGCTAACTCTATCATGAGCTCTATCTCTCCATATTTCCATGTCGAGAATCTTTTTAGCTTCTCCTAGATCTTTCATCTCAAACTCGAGATTGAGTTGAGTCTTCAATCTTTCAATCTCAACTTTGCTCTTAGATGCTATTAGCATATCATCAACATATAAGAGAAAGCATATGAAAGTTCTTTCTTGTAGCTTCTGAAAATACACGCAATGATCAAATTTACTTCTTGTGTACCTTTGCCCTTTCATGAACTGATCAAATCGCTTGTACCACTGCCTCGGAGATTGCTTCAATCCATAAAGCGACTTTGTCAGTTTGCAAACCCAATTTTCTTTTTCAGCAACCTTGAATCCATCTGGCTGAGTCATATAGATTTCCTCTTCCAAATCACCGTGTAAAAACACGGTCTTCACATCAAGCTGAACTAGTTCAAGATCATATTGCGCAACCAAGGCTAGCAAAATCCGAATAGACGAATGCTTCACAACTGGAGAAAACACTTCATTGTAGTCTATTCCTTCTTTCTGAACGTAACCCTTTGCTACTAATCTAGCCTTGTATCGAATTTCATTTTTATCAGGAAATCCTTCCTTCTTTGCATATACCCATTTGCATCCAATTGCCTTCTTTCCCTTGGGTAGTGTCACCAACTCCCAGGTCTTATTTTTATGAAGAGACTGCATTTCTTCATTCATTGCTTGCTTCCACTTTACACCATCAGGGTTACTTATTACTTCTGTGTAAGTAGAAGGAACATCATCATCTGTAATTGGAAGTGCATAGGTCACTATATCATCAAAGCGAGCAGGCTTACGAATCTCTCTTCTTGGCCTTCTATATGCAATTGAATCTTGTTGCTGTAGAGGTTCTTGGGTAGGAACCTCTTCATCATTTGTCCCTTCAATATTAGCTGGATCATCGATAACCTTTTCAAGCTCCACCTGCTGCAAAGTACTACTGGTTTTGTCATCCTTTTGTGAATCCTTGTACTTCAACATGGTTGATTCATCAAAAGTCACATCTCTACTGAAAACAATCTTCCTTGTATCAGGACACCAGAGACGATATCCTTTTACTCCATCAGTTATACCCAAGAATAATGCTTTCTTTGCTCTTGGGTCTAACTTAGATTCTTTTACATGATAATATGCAGTGGAACCAAATACATGCAAAGAATCATAATCAGTAGCAGATTTACCAGTCCACATCTCCATAGGAGTTTTTCCATTTATTGTAGCTGATGGCAAACGGTTAATTAGATGGCACGCATATGTAACTGCCTCAGCCCAAAATTCTTTGCCCAATCCAGCATTGGACAACATACATCGAACTTTCTCCAGTATAGTTCGATTCATTCGTTCTGCCACCCCATTTTGCTGTGGTGTATCCCGAACAGTGAACTGTCGCACAATGCCCTCATCTTGGCATACTTGTAAAAATGGATCGTTTTTGTACTCAGTACCATTATCTGATCGAAGTCGTTTGACCTTTCGACCAGTCTGAGTCTCCACCATCTTCTTCCATTTCAGAAATGCATCCAAAACTTCACTTTTTCTTTTCATTAGATACACCCATACTTTTTTTGAATAATCATCAACAAAAGTAACAAAATAGTGCATACCTCCTAAAGAAGCTACTTTGGTAGGTCCCCACACATCACTGTGAACGTAGTCCAGAATTCCTTTCGTATTGTGAATTGCTGGACCAAATTTTACCCTCTTCTGCTTGCCCAGAACACAATGTTCACAGAATTCCATTTTGCAAGAATTTGCACCTTTCAATAAGCCTTGCTTCACCAATGTCTACAAAGCTTTTTCACCAGCATGTCCCAATCGCATATGCCATAATCTGGTAGCCTCAGAATCTACATCTTTTGTAGAAACTGTTGATGTTGATCCAATAACTGTACTTCCATTTAAAAAATACAAGTTATTTCTTCTTGTGCCTTTCATCACCGTCAGTTGCCCAGCTACTACTTTTAGTAATCCATCTCTCAAAGTGATTGTGAGCCCTTTAGATTCTAGGGCACCTAATGAGATGAGATTTTTCTTCAGGCTAGGTACGTAGCGAACATCTGTCAAGACTTGGATTGAGCCGTCGTGATTCTTCAATTGGACTGTACCCACTCCCATTGTCTTACAAGCACTATCATTGCCCATAAGAACAATTCCACCTTCTAGCTCTTTAAGACTAGAAAACCAGTCCTTATTAGGACAATATGGTAAGTACATCCTGAATCCAAAATCCACTCATCCGTTTGACATGCCATTGCCATGCCAACCAAGCTAAAGTCTGACTCCTCATCATGCACCGCTACACATGCATTAGAAATAGCCTTGCCCTTTTGTAGCTTAGGACAATTCTTTTTCCAATGCCCTTTTTCACGGCAAAAGGCACATTCATCTTTGGCGGGTCTCCCTTTGGACTTTCCCCTTCTACCAGATTTGCTGCTGTGTGAATGACCTCTTACTGTTAAGACTTCTGCAGTTGTATCTCTGTGATCTCTTTTATCTTTCTTTCGAGTCTCAGATCTATACAACGCACTACAGACTGCATCAAATGTGATCGTGTCCTTCCCATGAAGCAATGTGGTGGTAAGATGATCATATTCATCAGGAAGGGAATTCAACAACAATAATGCCTTGTCTTCATCTTCAAATTTCTCATCCAAATTTAGCAAGTCTGCTAAAATTTTATTGAATGAGTTCACATGGTCATTCATCGACATACCGGGTGCATACGTGAATCGATAAAGTTTCTTTTTCATATAAAGCCTATTTTCAAGACTTTTCGTTAGAAACTTTTCTTCCAGTGTATCCCATAACTTCTTCGCTGATGTCTCCCTCATGACAGAGTACTTCTGCTCTTTGGCCAAACATAGGCGGATTGTACCACACGCCTGTCTATTGATCTTGGCCCACTCCTTGTCATCCATCTTGTCAGGTTTTTCTTCAAGGGCTATATCTAGCTCTTGCTGACATAAGACATCCAGGATCTCACATTGCCACATACCAAAATTATTGGTACCGTCAAATTTCTCTACTTCAAATTTTGCATTTGTCACAGTAGTCCTTGCTGATGACGATGCTGCTGCCATTTTTCTCCTCAATCCCATCTACTGTATACGTGAACAGTACCGTATACGTGAATAGTGCCGTATACGTGAATAGTACCGTATACGTGAATAGTGCTGTATACGTGAATAGTACCGTAAACGGTCGTATTCCCCAAGTACGAACCTGGCTCTGATACCAATTGTTGCGCGGAAGCGTGTGAAAGAGTAAAATTATTGTACTGGAAAATCACACTAAGTTCAATTCCCAGGAAAGAGAGGTAGATCACGAAGATCACTTAAATACCAAGTCTTTCCTAGCCAGAATATTCCTCTATCGTAATTTAATAGCACAATAAATCACTACAATCACATTCACAAAATATGCAAAACAAATAATAAAGAACACCAGAATTTTAACGAGGTTCAGCAAATTTTGCCTACGTCCTCGGGCACTACCAAATATATTTCACTCCAAAAATTACAAGTGAAATTTACAAATAGAGAGAGAGAATAATGCCTTAAGTAGAGAATGGCAATTATGGGATGAAGAAAGTAAGAAATGGTTAGGCCTATTTATAGTTGAGGTTCAAGGATCAACTTGCAATGTCCCTATACAATTAGGGACCAAAATTGCAATTATCCCATGCTAACTTTTAACCCAACTTGCCAACCAATTTTACTTTCTACTTTCGGTGCCCACCCTTTTTGACTTTTCAAACAATGGGTGGGTTCGAATAAATACATAATTGAATCTTATATAGGTAGTGAAAAGCTGCACATTAAAGTACATGTCCTCGGTACAAGATGTGCTTTTTCATAACATTTTATAGAAGATTATGTCCCTACTTCTATGAACTTTTATAGAAAAGTCGAGCTATTTCAATATAATCATTGGATGCAACTTTTGGGAAAAAAAATTAATTATTATAACTATTAAAAAATTTGTACCACCAAACTACTGACAATACATGCATAAGATTTACAAGCTAAAATACTATTGAAGAGTAAATATTAATACCTGGGAGTCCAGATTATCCAAGTCGCCAGTAGAAACAACAGCATTCGCTGAAGCAGAAGCTGACAAATCCTTATGAAAAGGTTCAGAAAGCACAACCTTATTCTGATTATTAGCATCCACTGCATTTTCAAGAACTGAAGTTGAATTCCTGGTAGTACAAGCAGATGCCCCTGAAACCATAAGGTTGTCTTCAGATTGATTATCACCGTCTGGATTTTGCAGTAATTGATATGGGGTGAAAATACAATCTAGTGAAGTATCCTTATTTTCCCTGTTATTACTGCAACTACTAATTGGACATCGAGATTTCTTAACACGGAATCTTTGATTGCTTGGCAATGAAGCTTCTCTCTTGGAACCATCTTTTCGATTCTCACGCCGGTCTATGCAACGAATTCCATGATTAGTGTTAATTCTAAGACTTCCAAAGTCGGTAGAACAAGTAGGAACCAACGGAGGTCTTGAAAGACTACCAAGACATCCGTCCTTCCAACAATCCCTACTGCTAATGCCTAAAGGTTCATTCCACACTGCTGACTTAACATGATTCCCAAACTCACTGCATCCTTCCTCACCGAAGCCACTACTAGAATTTGCAGGGCTCACTTCCTTATCTGAGATAGCAAGCATTTCACCGAGTGTGCTGCCCATACTAATCAAGTCTACCTCTTGAGGCCTGTGTTTGTTTCCACCTCTCAGATAGTCTCTTCTTGGCCTCCCTACTAAGAGATGATTCACTAGAACCGGATGATGACCTCCTATGCTGCTTATTCCACCCAATGTTATCTGTGTAAGACACTGTTGTTACATCTGAATCATTTGCAGATTCAGATCCAGATACATCACAAGAATTTACATTCCCAGCATATCCTCTAAAACTGGAGGTTGAGATTTTTATTGAGCCATTGCTAAAGCAATTTTTCATTTGTCTAGTAATCTCCCTGGCAATTTTCCTGGACTCTTTAGAATTATGCATTGAAAACTCAATATCTTGGTGAACATTTTTCTCCCCCAATAGTTCTGCCTCCCTATTTAGGATACCCGAGTTTCCAGCACTACCAGATGGAGGATGACGAGAAGAACAAGGTGATGAAGTAGTTAGGGCAGAGTTTTGTGACTTCCCTAGACTTGGTTTCAAGACAACAATTGTTGTGGGTAAAATAGGTGGTCCATTTTTCTCTTCTAATTGAACCTTAGGTGCCTTGAGGCGATTGTGAGCAGCGTATCTCCCATAAGATTGATTCAGAATATCTTCTTGATGCTGCTGAGGGCACTTCAATTGAGTTTCTCTCCCTGCCTTTTGGCCTAAGCAAACATTTTGGTTTTTAAGAGTGAGTGATGACTTCATAGTCGAAAATCGACTACAGCGAGACTGAGGAAGCGCAACTTGCAGATCATCCAAATGCTTTGTGAATAATGAATCTGGTTGATGAAGGAATTTCACCAGAATATCCGCGTTTGAGTCTACCACCTCAAGGGTATCACTGAATTCCCCAGAATCTAGAAGGTTTTCATCTGGTGAAAGACCCTTACCCTCCATAAATTTCTTCTGAATAAAGGCCAGTTGGACATCAGAAACCTTTGAATTTGCAGCCCCCTGCGACGAGTAACCACCAGTCTGCACTTTTGTTGCTTCTAATACTTCAAAAACATCTTTAAATTCCTGCTCCTCCTTTGAGCATTTCCTAGAAGACTGCCGGCTTCTGAATGTACCTCCGTTTTGAACTTCGGCTTGACAAATCTGGGTTCTTTTCCTTTGTTTGTGGTTAGGCTGCAGAGGTGGTAGTCCATCAAGGCCCATTAATCTTGCTATAACACTCAGTGGTCGTCTTCTAGATTCATTCTCTTTCGACATCTCTTGTGCTAGCAGCTTCTTCATTGGAGTCCCCGTTGATTGTTTTGATGATCTCCAACCCAGCTCAAACATTAACTGCAACAATAAAGAAATACTGCTTGGTTATAAATATTAACTCATTAAATATTTGGTTATAACTGCAACAAAACAGCGCACCTTATCACCCTCTGAAGTATCACTACTGCAAGAACCGGAATCAGACGCCGAGTTTGGAAATTTTCTCTGTTTTCCTGGAAAAGAGAGGGGGAGAGTTTTAGAAGCTACGTATAAAAACATGAGAATTAGCAACCCGGCATCTAAGCTAAGCATTCGTAGCTCGTCATATCCTTAGAAAAGCAAGCAAAATCATGTTGATTGCATCATAGAAAAGTCAAAAAACAAGCAAATTTACCGAAAGCATAAGCAAAGGATAGAAGGAGATAACCAAAAAAGTAAAAAACAATAATGCGTTTGGTGGTAACAGTCTGAAATGTACCAATTTCATGAGCCAAAAATGGAATCTAAAGGATTTTCCTTTTGCCTAGGATTAACTTAGCAACGAAACCAAGTGAAAATGAAACGAAAAGCAGACCTGTAAAAGAAGGAGAAGCAGTTGAAGCAGTGAAATCAAGGCTCCGTTGCCAAAACATCTCCATTTTTCAGTGGCTTTAAAGAAAGGAAAAGAAAAAAAGAAAATGTTAGCTGGGGATAGTTATAAGGGAGAGCGTGACAGGGGCGAGGAGCAATAAAAGAGGTCCGTTAGAGGCGTGGAAAACAGGGAAGAGTGGTGTTGTTAAACATTCAAATGGAGTGAGAGTGACTGTTGATTGTAGATATAAGAGCTAGCTCAGTCTGCTCTGCGCGGGCAACTGCTCACTCCCCCCCAAACTTGCCTTTTCCATTTTTCTAATATTTCTATTTCCATTACCACTTTTATAGATATATATATAAATATATTTTTACCACAACAAATTACGCTCTGAATTTAGTGGGGCGATGTTTGTGCCACATTAAATCATACAACTAACTTGTTGCATATATATTTTTGTATCTTGGTATATAATGTTGTAGTTATTTTTATATGAAATTCCCTTCGGTAGGTCCTAAATTTCATTTTTTTTCTCTATGAACGTCGAAAACTAACTATAACACACATACCATGTCATTTGACCCTAAATAATGCATTCCCCATCCACCTTTTAGCTGCTTCATTGCACCCAACTTTTTAAGGGGTTAAATTGCATCACACTCCCAAACTATTGCTCAAATTTCAAATTGACCCCATGACTTTCAAAACATTTTAATCAATCAATTCCTTTTAATCTAGCTTTAACCTCAGAAGTTGAAAGCATATTCAAAACACATTAATTAAATATTCCGGTTAAAAAAAGTAAATAACGTCATTAAAATTTAAAAACACATACACTTGTTTAAAATTTAATTCATGTATTTAAATTGACTATTAACACATAATAAAATGACATAATTTCTAATACTTTTAAAAACTAAATAATTTAATATTTATATTCAGAGCATAAACATAATAAAAAATAAAAATAAAAATATGAATTATCACCGGGAAAAAGAAAAAGTAAGGCGTCAAATCAAATATGTTTCACTTTCACCAACCATCCATGTATATTTTTCATCAAGGCATGATTGTCTCGGAATGCCTTTATTTCAGTGTTAAAAAGGCCGATGCAAAAGAGCACCATAATTAGAAATAAAAATATTTTGATAGTTGTCTCCATCATAAAGAAAAAGTACAAAAGAGCTCACAGCAACAAATTAATGAAAAGCGGTGTCTGATTACCCTTTTCTAACACTGTTTCTTGCCTGATTTCTTTTGCTACTTTACTGTCTCATGTACCATTCCCAACCATGACGCTTTACTCATCCAAGGAAATGCAATATAAAACTAAGATGGCAACACTTGATCTGATAAAGCTTGTAAATGGTTCAAAACCCAATTATTTAAGCATCAAACCGAGCCCTAAACTTTAGTGCTCTCTGATATTCTCCTGTTTTTTCTGGCTCCGAAGCCATCGCCCGTCACCTACAACTGCCTAACCAGTCACCCGTTCAAAGACAAACAATTTATACTTAAATGCAATTGACCCTCTACGGTGTAATCCAAACGGTTTAAGTCCGAACTGAAGATGGGGTTTAGGGTAAAAATAACAGTACAAAATGTTCATGCAAAGAAGGGAATATTTGAACCTCTAACAGTCAGTATCAGACATTTATTGTGTGATTCAGACAAGACTGCCATGTCACAGACCTTTGTCTGAAAATCAAAAGAACAACTACAAGTAAAGGGTAATGCAGAAGCTGCAGAATTTTAACTACACAGGGAGTAAATAATAGTACCATATTCAACATTTCAACTCCGCACACTCACACTGCTCATACTTCACATGTCTCGCCAAACAATCAAAGTATGAGTGCTGTGTCCATTAACATGCACAGCATTGAAATACCAGAAACATTGACATCTACGGAGTTGTCTAATGGCTGATCTTACAAAGGCTCAACGGGAATATAGTGACAGCTAAGCTGAACTGAAACTAGTGGCATCCCAAACATGTCCCAGGAACAACCAACAAACTAGTACAGAAATAACGTCTAAACAGATAATGAACAAAAATCAAGCAAACCTGTGAACATACAAGTAAGGTCAACCACATTACAACAATTTCTAGATGGAAATGGCCCCTTTAATCTATAGACTAGTAAGATAGTTGGCAACTAGCTGGCCCACGGTGCAAAAGGAAGAGGATATCAAAGTAAGGGAGGAAAAAAAATCTAAATATCTTGGCAAGTGATTCCTGTTACAAATTACGAACTGCAATAAAACAAATATTAATATACATATGTTGTGATCCGACAGCCATGAGCTCAACTCAAATTATGATTTACATGCACTTGCCAAACATTGAACATTAATTCCTACCCTCTGTTTTTCTTCTTCTTAAGGAAGAAGTCCAAGATTTGGGTATTCAAAGCCTTGTTATCTAAACAAAATCATTCTAGCAAATTTTCACTAATCAAAGAAGCCTCAGGATGAAGCAACTATAGTATAACATCAGTAAAAGTAGCTATTGTACAGCAATCTCTACCATGGTAATCATTCTTATCTTACTTAGCAAAATATTGACTCCCAATACACAAGCACAGGTTAAACTGCCAGCCTCTCATTAAGAACTCCATTCAAAGATATCAGCATGCATCTTATATCCTTCATTAGCCACTGCAAGTTTTACAAATTACTCTTATATAAGAAACGTCACATAGCATTTCCTAGGTTAGGAATAGGATATATTGGTAGGATTGTTCATGAACCACGGCTTCATCACTTCATTTACAACCATAAGTACCACAATGACTAATCAACCATTGTATTATGGCTATGTAACACAATGCATTGGTATCACTATTTCACCACAATTAATCTAAAAGGTAACAGCAATGTAATTTTCACAATCAGGGTAAGCTGCCAACAAATTCAGAGGTACTTCAAAGTCATCACTTTAACAACGCCAGAAATTCAAGGATCGATAGCAATAGCAAGTTTTCCCATTTTTAATTATTATTCAAGATTATACTGTTGTTTTTAATGGTAATCACCGGTGACGAAGAAACATTTATATACATGTTTGTATAACAAATAGATAGGATAACAGGAGCTTGAAGTTAACTTCCATAATAGATAAGCTTAGCTCAACTAAGCAATGTTTAACTTTATACTAAACCCAAAAAAACTTATGTAATGCAACATTGAATAAAACGGTAGGAAAAATAAGAGAAATAAAAGGAAATTAAAAGGAAAAAAAAAACAAAAAGGGACCTCTTTGTAAGAACATGAATCTTCATCTCCGAAAATGAATAAACCCCTAGACACTCAACGCTTCACTGCACCTTCCCTTTCGGCTTTTTCGGCGAAAAGCCTAGTGGCGATCATGTTATCAACAAAGTACTCCCTGTAAGGGTGATTCTTAGGAACAAGTTTCCTGAACTTTTCAAACTGTTTCTCAGCTTCAGCTTTCTTCTTCAGTAACGTGTAGATAATCCCCATACACAAATATGGCCTAAAATCCTTTGGTTCCTCCTTAACCAAACCTTCATAAACCTTCAAAGCTTCTGAATGTCTCCCTTCAATGACCCGAATTTGAGCGATTAATAGCTTGAAATCCCTGAAATCTTTATTCTTCTTCTCTTTCTTGCACTTCTCCATTGCCCCTTCAATTCTTTTTTCCAGTTCTTTCAATTTCTGACCCGAATCCGAATAAGCCATTACAAGGCCGTGAAAAGCTTCCACCCGATCTGGGTCTTTAGCCAATATTTCTTCGAACTCCTTCTTGGCTAGCTCGAAATTGCCAGCGTAGCTATGAATTTGGGCTCTTAACATGGGCCATTCCGGGTCTTGGGGTTCGAGACGAATCAAACGCTCGATAACATCGATAGCTTGCTGCAGTTTCTTTAATTTGATCCGGACCTCCATCAGAGACCGCAGCGTTTCAACGTCATTCGGAGTCTTCCCTAATTTTTGTACCAGGGTTTTCTCTTGCTCTTCTAAGGAGACCATCGATTCCCTCGTGGCGGTCTCCACGATGGGTGTCGTCACGGCGGCGAGAGCGGGTTTCTGGTAGAAGCGGGCGAAGAAAAGCGCGGCAGCAGCGGTGACGGTAATGCAGGTGGTTTTAAGGAGCGAAGGCGAAGGCTTTGGGGGTTCAAAGAAGGGAGTGGAGGAAGAGGAAGCCCTGATGGAGGATAATTTGAACGAAGACGAAGCCCTGAATGAAAGAGAGAAGATGGGTTTATGGAAATAGGGACGGTGGTGAATGAAAGAGAGGTGGAGAGGTTGGTGACGGCAGTGTAACGTAGCAAAAGACTCCATGGCTACAGAGACAGAAAAAAGAGAGGTTTTCTTTGGTATATTGGTCCCTAAAACCCAGGCAGAAGATGATAACGAAATGGAAAGAGGGAGAACGCGAAAAGTTCAAAATCAAAACCCCTTCGAGCAACGAAGAAAGAGGATCCCAAAATGTGCGGTCTTTGAAACCCAAATTTGATGCTTTGTCAAACTTAGCTAATTTGAAGCCCCTCACCCAAAGAGCCCAATCCACCAAATGCCATCGCCTCTTTTATCCGAATCACCTTTCTCGTCCGTCCTCTCTCATCTCAATCAAATCCCTTTTAATATTTATGAAACTACTTACTTCCATCTCAAACCTACTTACTTCCATCTCAAAAAAGTAACTACTGCTGTCGCTCATCCTTCTTATTGTAAGCCAAACCCAAGAGAAGAATTTTTTATTTACTCAAAGCAAAGCATCTTTCTGACTTTCACCTAGAGGTGTGCATGGGCAAGGCCGGACCAGATTCGGGCTGGGCCCAACTAAAAATTTAGGCCCTTTTGCTAGCTCCAAGTTTGGCCCAAAAAATAAGCCTAAAATTTTGTCTAAGCCCGGCCCGAATAAAAATATTAAAACCCGAGCTCGACTCGGCCCGCCTATATTAATTTTTATATTTTTTTATATAATTTTAATATATATATAAACCATCAAAAATACTAAAAAATCAAAATAAATATTTCTCAACAAATTGAAAATAAATTTTAAAAAATATGTATACTTAAATAACACTAAAATAGATGCAATTTAACAAGCAAATGCCTCTAAAATAATAACAAAATTAGCAAATGTCGTTAAAATAATAATAAAAATTAATAATAGAATAAGTTTTATATAATATTCAAACAATAACAACAAAATAGTAGCAACATAATAGTAAAATAGTAATAAAATAGGGAGAAAATAATAAGAAAATAATATTAAAAAATTAAATTTTTTTAGTGAATTCGGGCAGGGCCGGGCCAGGCTCCGGCCAAAAATGTCTTACCCGAGGCCTGGCTCGTTTTTTAAACGGGCCTTATTTTTTTGCCCAAGCCCATTTTTCGTGCCTATATTTTTTCCCAAACCCTCCCACATTTCGGGTGGGCCTTTAGGCCTGGCTTAGTAGCCCGGCCCATGTACACTTCACCCATTTGTTCTTATTATATTATAAAGCATATTCTTTTATGGTTACTTCACCTTTTAAATTTTAATCACTTTACTTTTAATTCCAATAATTTACTCTTTCTGAAATTAAGTTTAATCACTTTACTTTTAATTCCAATAATTTACTCTTTCTGAAATTAAGTCTACTCTATAATATTATTAATTACCTTTTGTTATATTTGAATATGTGCTATCGATTGAATTGAACTTTAATTTTAATCAAACAAGCAAAATGTACTAAGGGCTAATATATCATTAAAGTTGAAAAGTACTTTTGAAAAGTTTGACCGTATTTATCATTGTTGTCAAAAAGTGCTTTTGAAAATATAAAATGTCTATTTTAGAGATTATGTTGTAAAATAGAAGATTTAACAAAGAAGAGTAAAGGACGTAGTTGGTCACCCATCTTTCAGGACGTTTTTATTTTAATCACCCAATGTAACACCTGATTCGATCGTCGAGTCTGAATGTGAGACGCCACATTCATTGTCGAAGCAACTTAGACTAATTTTGTAAAGACCTAATTTCTAATGGTGCCAAAAATTACAGTCTTGAGACCCTATTTTCGTAAACCAAGGCCGTAAATATTAAATAAAAGTAATTACAAACTTATTATATAAGTGAATTGAATTTTGGATACATAATTTAGCCGAATTAGTGATCAATTAAGGTTTAAAGACTAAATTGTAAAGTCTAATCGTTATAGAT
This sequence comes from Gossypium hirsutum, assembly GCF_007990345.1. Lineage (NCBI taxonomy): Eukaryota > Viridiplantae > Streptophyta > Magnoliopsida > Malvales > Malvaceae > Gossypium > Gossypium hirsutum. Next base: position 70,018,412 of record NC_053427.1, read on the forward strand.
TTTTAATTAGAAAATGGCTTAAGGTCTAAATAGCAATTAAATCATCTTCTTTTCAATGCTTCTAAATGACTGGTTCCTATGGAATATGTAGAATATAGGGAACTGTGGTAGCGAGGATATTGAATGGTAGACGCTCTTCTCCACTTTAGGCTAGTTGCTATGGAAAAATTAGAATTATATTGTTTTTTTTTCTAATAGCCATTATTGTGTACAAGATCTTCTGGATAGAGGTTTTAATTGGGCGAGGAGTTATGCAATGTTGATTTCTAATTTACTTTAACCTAATCCTATGGCTAGTATTATGCATTGGTTGCCATTAGAGAAAGGATGGATTAACCTCAACATTGATGGGGTGACATCATCAAATAGTTCCAACGTCTCTATTAGAGGAATGTTTAAAGATTCAGGTGGAAATTGTTTGTGTGGTTACTCAATGATTATTGGTAAGGACATAATATTTAGGATTTAAGCAAGATTTATTTTAGAAGGACTACGCATAGCACCGGAAAAAGGATTTAGACGGTTAAATCTAGAGTGTGATAATGTACTTATAGTAGAATCCCTCTTAGTTGGTGGCTTTGCCAATAGTAGGACGGTGGAGTTACACTTAATCCATCAACTTATATGTCATAACTGGAAAGTACAAATCCACCATATTCCGAGATCACAAAATAAAGTTATTGATCGCATGGCCAAAACTACTACTATTGTTTGAAGAACCTTTAATATCAATACAGAATTTATTGCTGGTTGATCACAATCATACTTTTACGCTGCTTTAGTTTTATGTTTAATATTGTAATCTTTTTTTACCAAAAAAAGGTTTTGAACCAACGGGTTGAAACATTATCAAAGCATAATATTTCATAATTTTCAACATGGTGTATACCTAATAACCTACCATTTCCCTAAAATAAGTGAATGAACATATTATTTTAATAAAAAAAGTTTCCTACATTAATTATTTATACGAAATTTCATAAGTATCATCATTCCCATATTAATATAAATAATCATATCAAGGTAAATAAAATTCGAAAAAAACACTTAACAGTTATTATACCAACCAAAACCAACAAAAACTATTTAATAGACTTAAGTAAAGGAAATAAATATGAATCGCACAAACCAATTTCGTTTATTTACATCTTTGAACCTCCACAATTCGATCTCTTTATTTACATACACCGTAACCAAAATCAAGTATAATTGCAAACTTTTATAAACAATTTTTTTTTAAATGTTTGTATCACATTATTTACTCGATCGAATCAAAATTCAACTTCATATTTATTCTCTAGGAACTTCAAACTATCAATCCATAACATCTTTTTTTAGCAAATTTCATTCTTTACAATATAATCCCTAATGCTCAACAATAGTTTTCTCAACAAACATCATTTAAGGTTGTGTTTAGTAGTACTTTTGACATAGAAAAACACTTTTGAAGCAAAAGAAATGTTAAACCAGCAACTTTTGAAAGAATTTTTTGGGTTTTGAAAAGCATTTTTCCTTGTATGGAGAAGTTAAAATTTTCAACTTTTCTATCCTAAAAGCACTTTTGACAATTTAATTACACTTTTACCCCTCTAACATATGGTACTTTCCTTTCTCTGGTTTAATTGCTTAAAAAATAGTTAAAATTTATTTTTCATATATTAAAATATTAACAAAAAATTATAATAAATTATTTTCTATATTCTTATTAAAATATCATAATATTAATTAAATTAAACATTATTTAAATGTTTATTTGTTATTTTATAACACCATGTTTAAAATGAACATTTTATTTATCAAAAGTACTTTTTGAGAGTAATACTAAATACTCAAATCTTAAACTAAACTTTTCAAAACTACTCCTCAAGATCACTTTTCTAAAATACTTTTTAAAATGGATATTTTATTTGTTAAAATAAGCATTTTATTTCTCAAAAATACTTTTTGACAATAATAAACACGAAATCTTAAACCTTATCCCAACATTTTCTACTTTATTTCTAGCATGCATATCATTTAAACTGACATTAACAACTTACGAATTCTCCATTTTCACGCTTTAATTTCGCTAAAAAACTCAACTATTACAATTTGAATGTAGCTTAACAATTGAGAAATCTAATATGTTCATAAACTAATTTTAACTAAAAATCAAACCAAAATTTTAAAGAGAATGGCTTGCCAACCTTGTTCATCAATGGCCGATTATGGGGAAGGAGACCTTTCTTCTTCCTTTCTCTTATACGGTTATGGGAGAATAAAATGAAAGTAAAATGTAAACTTCTCTCTCCCACTTACTTCACACACTCACACACATATACTTAAATAAATTAGTAATCCATAATTAAAACAAAAATCAAGGGTCATGATCTTACCTTTTATAACTTAGTGGAAATCAATGGACTAAGCCATGCTAATCCACTAATCACATCATAATAATGGTCATCTTGCTATTAAGTCCTCACTTCAGTTCAATTGGCACTTAAGGCCTTACAAAAATTCAACATCATTTTACACTTGTTTGGTTCACTAAATAGTTTAGTGCTGTATTTTTTTTTAATATTCTATTTAATTAATTAGTAAATAATTTTATTTCTCATTTAATTTAATAATATTTCTATTCACTAATTTCATAATCATTTTGTAATTGTTTGATTAAATTTTTTGAATAGCTCAGTTTAATAAATTTGATCTCAACACTAACTTTTCTTACATCAACGAAAATCGGGTCATTACACTCAAAATGAAATTCTTGCAATTTCGTCACTCAACTTTTAGAATGTTTTCATTTTAGTCATCCAACCGTTAAATCTCTAACAACGATTACTTATACACGTCACATTATGTTTACACTTTCATTTTGGTCACTCAAAAAAAAATCCCTTTTTCATTGCTCAGGATAAAAAAAATTAAGGATTAAAGTGAAAAAGTGGTAGAAACTAAAATAATATTTTAAAAATTGTGAAATTGTACTTGTCTACCCTTTCCCAAAAGTTCTAATTTTTTTTTCAATATTAAAATTTTAAATTTCAAAACATAAAAATCAATTAAATAAATTATTGAAAAAAATTTATCCATTGTCAATGTCACCCGATTTGTTAATATAATATTAAAATTAATTAATTTAGTATCCGTCTAATTTTGAAAATTTATTTTATGTTTCCAAACTAAAATCAACTCAAATAAGTTATGTTGAATAATTGTATATGAAACTCAAATTTCTTTTGATTATATGATTCTGAATCTTTCATATTAAGCTAAAAGTAAAAAAAATATCTATAATTATAATTTGATTAATTAATTTTATCTTCCATGCCAAACAAAATTAATAATTTTTTTCCTCACTTCTTTATAAAAAGGAAGAATAATCATTTAATTTAAGGATAAACTGCATAGATAGTCACTCAATTATCAAACATTTTCATTTTAAACACCCAAAGTAAAAAAAAAGTTTATAATTTAGACACTCAGGTAAGATAGTTCAATTATTTTGATTACTCTTGTTAAAATGATAAATGAAACCTCTCCCCTTGACCTGCCTGCTCGGTGCTTCCATTGCCATCCCTCCATCTTTCCCCGCACACGACCTTGTCTGGTTCATCATTCGCCGTTTCGACAAACCCCACACTTAGAAACATTTGAACAAGTTTGCAAAAAGCGAACCTCAGCTCGGGGAAGACCCACTGGAAACCCTATGTTTCTAAGAATAAGCATAAGAATCAAGTGAATTACAATATGTAGGGATGAGTCTCAAAGGAAATCTGTCACTTAAGACTAGGTGTTTTTGAGTTTGGCATTTATAAAAACAATAAATAGGTAAGGAAATGGAAAACAAGAGAAGAGAGCATGTAAGGATGTTAATCCAGTGTTTTACTCTATTATCAAAAACTCCTTAAAGGAGTATCTATATTATCTATGCTTGTTATTGATTACCAATGAAAGATATGCTTTCTTTTTCATTATCCAATCAAATTAAAGCACAAAACTGCAATCAATAAATCCATGGAAATAATATTCACCTTAAAGAATACAGAAAATAAAACAAGAGAAGAACGCAGAGCCGAACCTTCTTGGATTTCTTCGTCAGCTTCATCTCCACCCAAAGGGAGGCAATGGAAGCACCAAGTAGGCAGGTGAAAGGGAGAGGTGGGTTTCAGATTTCCGTTTACCACGTAAGATTTTTGTTTATCATTTTAACGGGTAATCAAAATGATCGAACTATATAACATAGATGTTTAAATTGTAAATTTCTTTTTTGGATGTCTAAAATAAAAATATTTGATAGTTGAGTGATTATCTGTGTATTTACCCTTAATTTAATTAATTGCAATGACTTTTTTTCTTTTAGTCTAGTATGAAATATTTAAGATTATATAATCAAAAGAAATTTAAATTTCTTAGAAAATTATTAAATCCCAGATATTTCAGTTGATTTCATTAAGAATAATTTAAAAACATAACATAAAATTTGAAAATTTAGAAGGAGATTAAATTAGTTAATTTAATTAATTTTAATATTACAATAACAATTTAACAATTTATTTAATTTATTTTGATGTTTTAAATTTAAAATATCAATACTAAAATAAAATTTAGAATTTTTAACAATGCAATAAACAAGTACAATTTGACAATTTTTAATGTATTATTTTTATTTCTACAATCTTTTCACTTTAATCTTCTTCTTTTTTACCTCAATCAATACTTAGAAAAAATGATTTTTTTTTTGTGGCCAAAATAAAAGTGTAAATATGATGTGGTGTGTATGGTTAACCATTGTTAGAGATTTAACGGTTGAATGATTAAAATGAAAATGCCATAAAAGTTGGATGACGAGATTACAAGGATTTCATTTTGGTCCCAAAATAAAAACGCCCTAAAAGTTAGTGACAAACTGAGTAGTTTACCCATACAAAAGTAATTTAACTAAAAATCACTTTTTTTCAGAAGTGAAAAAATTTAAACATTTTTTAACTTTGGGTTAAAATCTCAAATTAAAATATTTAAAAAGATCTTTATCAATTTTATTGTGTTTGAAATTATAATTTAGATTAAAATCAAAACATCTTAAATTCAAAAAAAAAGAAAAAAAAGAAAAGAATAGTATAAGGATTAAGGTAGTCTCTACTGTAGTGATGGGCGTACTATTTTTGTTTTGGTATTAATATGTATCAATAATGATATATTTTAACATATCGTTTTAAGTTTATCAATGTTTTTATATATTTTTCACACGCATATATAATGTTTAATATTTATTTTCTTGATAAATCATAAAAATATTTAAATATTTTTCACATATGAATTTACAGTTCAATTTTTTGTTTTTAACAAATTATAGATTATTTTAGTAAAAAAATATATTGTATATTATATATGCATGCAAATATATTTCAATTACACCAAGATAAATATATTTATATGTAAATATAAGTTTTAAAATTATTAATTTAATTCTATAATTTAATTTAATAACTATTAATTTTAAATGTAATTATAAAAATATTAAAATGATTAAAATAAAAAAATAAAAAATTAATTTGAAAAATATTAAAAATTTGCATCAATTAGAATAAATCATTATACATTCGTCTGACCGAAACAAATTGAAACATATCAAAATAATCGAAAAATATTAAAATTTTAATCGAAACCGAATATATCGGTTTAAAACCAATATTAGGTAGAAACCTATACAATCAGTGCCCGTAGAATGCAGATTACCATGAGAAGGATTAAAGACTTAGGGTGAGTTTGGATGGGCGGTGCGTTTAGGTGCGGTTAGTGTAAAAACAGCGGTGGCGGTGAGATTAGATACTGTAGCGATACTGTAGCGTGAGATAAAAAGTAAGTTAAACGCACCACACCACAGTCAATCGCCCATCCAAACGAAGCCTTAGTATGACAAAAGTGGCCAAATAACAATCTTCGAACCATAGCTTTCATACTGATGCACCGCAAAAGCTGGTGGCTAAGGACAAAAGAATTAACCCTTTGTTTCTCCAATGAGCCCCCAAAAGCAAGTATAATTCTAGATATTTTCCCTATTCTCATTTAGCTAGTATTTTTCTCTATTCCCTTTAAATTTCCTTCGTTTTCAGAAAGTCAAACTTTGGACGCACCATAGGTCACTTTCCTCGCATTCAAACAGTAATCTTGCTATTATTACTCAACCCAAGAAGAGATGTATTTTACTCAAACCATCTTTGACCCATGGTGGATGACTTCTTCAACTTGGCTTTCTTTTTCTTTTTTGTTCCACAGCTTGGCTTTCTCAACCGCATACTTCGCATCATTTACATCCGAATCACAGCAAATTAAAAAAAAAAGACAATAAATTGAGCCCTCCTTTGAGAAAAAGCTTTAGACTGTGACAATTGAAAATGGTCCCAAAACAGAACCCCCAAAAAGAAAAAGTTAAATCGCCTTTGCAAATGTAATGAATTTTATTACAATATATACACTTTGTTCTTTTTTTTTACTAAAGGCAAGTTCTAACAAAGCTGACCTGACAGCGAGCGGTGAGGGTTTTACCTTAGATTCCGTTGGCTCAACACCAGGTAGGAACTAAAATTTTGGACCACCTCTGCTATGGAGGCTATTGCTTATACAAACTCTACAACTATGGATCAAGAACTACTTAAACAAGTCTAAATCTTGATTTTGAGCTAATAGATCATGCATTAAATTAGTCCTTATTTCCTTTCTCCCTGAACTGGATCCTTCCCCTTTTCTCCATGTCTGTAGCTCTTTGGTCTCTGTTTCTTGTGTAAGCCTCAAAGAACTCCTTATTCTCTTTTTCCAACTCATTCCAAACTGTTCATCAAAAACCATACATACTCAGAATCATATTATAATTTCTAGTCTTTTTTAAGAGTTCAAATCTACCATCTCTGTTCAAATTTATATATATATATGACTAAACCTGTTGAAGTAATGACTGGTTTAACACTTGCATGCTTAGACAAAGCTTCCATGCACTCTTCTTTGCTCATGTTGAATATCAAACACTCTTCTATCAGATGATGCACCTGCATAAATACATACATACATACATGATAATCTTGGAAACAACTATAACTTTATGGAAATTGCTATATAATACTTACCATATGGATGTATGAAGCAGAAGAGTCATCCATGTTCATGAAATGAAACAAATATTGGTACTGAGTTTAGACTTTTTCCACCAAGAACTAGCAGAGTGGAAATTATATAATAGAGGGAACAGGGGGATGAAGAAGAAACAAGACATGATGTCATAGGTTGTTGGTTGGGTCGATGTCCCACGTGGGACGATGTCTACGATTGGTGGAGATGAGATTTTATTACCAAGCACCACTCTTTTGTCCGAAGCTCGATTGTGCTAGTATAGAGAGAATTTTTGTCGACTATTGTAAGCTTAATTGGTAAAAGCCATGATTTAGTTGATGTAGAATTTGAAGTCTCCAAGTTGGTGACGCCTGTTATAGGTAGAGTGAAAAAGATTCTATGAATGCAAACAAACAATAACTTGTCCTGACTCGACACAACTTCAAATTTAGTGTAAGTATTGAAAATAATTTCATATAAATAAATGCGTTAAATTTGCAGGAACATGCATGCATCCATCCATTCCTTTCCAATCAAAATACAGAAGATGTAGCTTCAAGTCCTGGCTAAACATCCATCAGTATGAGTAAATGGGCATATTGCTTTAACCGTAGTGATCTTTTTCATCATCTTCTACTTCAATCACATGATGGAAGATGCAACTTTCAACATCTATTGGACCATATATGTTTGTTTATATTAAAATTTAAAGGGTTAAGATTCAGTTTTTACGTTTCTCAATTTCATCTTTGATGATTTTTATGCCAATCTGTAAAACAGTTTAAAAAGTGAGATCAATTTCAATTTGACTTCTCTTGGGGTAAAACAAGTAACCCAACTCATTAAAAGTGTGTAAAAGGGTTTTTTGCTTTAATTTAGAAGGAAATAAAGTAAAAAAAAAGGAAAATTAATAAAACAAAGGGAAAATGAAGGGAAGATTAAATAAGGAGCTATTTTGTGTGATTGTGTTTTTGTAAAGTGTTATATATATAACTTTATATTTTTAATAATTTAGGTTAGAAATATTTTATGTTTTTTTTAATAATTTGACTTAGGATTTAGGTTCTCTTAAATTTTATTAATAGACCTCAAGGAATATATAATAGTAGTTACATAGGAATTAAATTGCTAAAATATAATATCCTATAATAATATCCTAATACCCCCCTCAAGTTGGAGCATACAGATCATAAATTCCCAACTTGCTGAGAAAATATTCAAATGGTAGTTTACCAAGCACCTTTGTAAAAATGTCAAACAATTGAATGGAGGTCGGAATATAAGATGGTGCAATCAACCCATCCTGGATTGCATCCTTAACAAAATGACAATCCACTTCAATAAATTTAGTACGCTTGTGAAATATGAGATTCTGTGCAATATGCAGTATAGATTGACTATCACAAAATAAAGTAATTGCTTTAGGATGATGAATACCTAAGCTCAATAGCAAGGCCTTTAGCCACTTGAACTCACAAGTAACGAAAGCCATAGACCTATACTCAGCCTCAGAAGAATAACAGGAAACAGTATGATGTTTATTAGTTTTCCAAGAAATAGGAGATTGTCCCAAAAAGACAAGCCAACTAGTAAGCGAATGTTGAGTTAACGAACAAGCAGCCCAATCTAAATCACACCACCCTTTCAAGGACAAATCACACTTGGTGCGTCATGCCTTCTTGGCGACGACTTTATTATCCGAGTTTCCTTAATCCTTACTAAGCTTCTTTTTCCTAATGAGTTATTCTTTTCTAAGACAATTTCTTGCCATAATCCAATACTAGTTATACGCCTACTTAACACGCCAAGAGCATCATTGGGGTGGAAAACACTTCACCTTTTGAAGTAACACTTAGTTTACTTATTAAGTTCAGAGCTTGCCCAAACATCGGGCTTTACCATACTTTTAAGGACTTAGCTTAGAAGAGTACCTCACCTTTCTTCTAGCCCTATTATCTCAAGAAAAGGAAGAGAGAAAATATTTTCTTCTTAACATATCTTAAACACTTAACTCAACCCAAGTTTTTATTGAAACTTGTTAAATGTCACATCAATCATTGGATGGTCTTATCCAAATTTACAATTTTCAAGAAAACTAATCGAGTACTTACCTTTGGTCCTTAACTATCTTGGTTCTTGTTTGGTTGGTTCCTGACTATTGTTCCTTCCATCTTGACTAGCTCAAAGCTAACCTTATAGGATACTTTGCACTACTGATTTAAACTCGCATTATAAAGGCTTTATCCATAACGGACTCCGCCCACTCTATGTGCCATTAGAGCTTTTTGGAGAATCCTTTCTTACCTAACACACTTCTTATCACTTTGTGCCAACCTAGTGTTTGCCAATATCAAGGCGTCACAGGTGTGCTCAAAAGGTTCTTATACTAAGTCTAGTTCTAACATTATACATATTCGAAACTTATCTCATCTGTCTTATTTCCCTAAACAGTAACTAGACACTAAGGGTTCGTCAAGCGGGGTGCTACAATTCTACTAATCATTTGCAGGCCTACTATTAAGAATTGGTTTTGAAATTGTTTCAATAGGATTTTGTATATTTCTCAAAATTTCCTCGAGTACCTCTTTACTCTGAGGTTTAAAGTCATTCATGTAACTTTCTTCAAGGAAAGTAGCATGAATTGACACTATAACATTTTCTTCTTTTGGGTTATAAACAAACCACCCTTTGTTCCCTTCGGATATCCTACAAACATGCATAATTCTATCCGTGAGTCAAACTTCCTTGCATCTTTGTCTAATACGTGGGTTAGGCATCCCCAAATCCTAAAATGATTAAGATTCGACTTCCTGTCATGCCATAATTCGTATAAGGCTTTCGATGCTGCCTTAGTTGGCACATTATTTAAAATATACCAAATCGTTTGTACAACATATCCCCAAAAAGATATTGGTAGCTTCAAATAACTTAACATCAAACATACCATGTCTAATAGCATTCGATTTCTTCTCTTCGCCACGCCATTTTGTTGTGGAGTGCCAGGCGCGGCTAACTAGGATATAAGCTCATTCTCTATGAGGTATCTTAAGAAATCATCAGATAAATATTCCCCATCTTGATTAGACCGAAGTTTCGTTACGGCTAAACCTAGTTGTTTTCCACTTTCGCACAAAACTCTTTGAATTTATCAAAGGTTTCACTCTTGCGATGCATTAGGAGTACATACTCATATCTGGAATAGCCATAAATAAAGGTTACAAAATACTCATAACCACCTCTTGCACTAACACTCATGGGGCCATATATACAAGTTCTAGGGGTTTTTCGACCCTCATTCCTTTTGCATTAAAAAATGGCTTACTCATCTTACCTTCTAAGCAAGATTCACATAATGGAATATCAACTTCTTTAAGTGAACTTAAGATGTTGTCTTTAAGCAAGAAAATGTTGGTGATGTTAGGATGAATAATCCTTATTGATTGATTGTACATGTATTGAATAATAAGGCTAAATTAGGTAAGGTTAGTAAGATTAGATGGACAGGTTAGGGTGACAATTGAAACTTATGAATGTTTGAACATATGTGATGTGAGCGAATCTTTTGGTATGATTTCATTGTAGGAATTATGTAGGTTGATGTTGGTAATATTGTGTTTTGGAACTAGGTCTAGCATGAATGTGGATAGACATGAAATATGTCTTAAAGATGACGTTTCGTGCCACATGTGTAACACCTCTAACTTGTCTCTATTGTCAGATTAGGGTTACGAAGTATTATCATATAATCGAAAAAATTTAAACATCAAATTATTCAGTAATTTAAATATATCATAAACCATTCAATTACATGCATATTGTCCTTAAATTAAGCCCTTGAGGCCCTAAAAATAGGTTTAAAATAATTCGGGACTAATCTAAAACAAATTGGAAAGTTTAGGAAAAAAATGCAAAAAATTTCAAAACAGGGGTCACACAGCTGTGTGGCCAGGCCATGTGCCTCACATGGCTATGTCACACACCCATGTCACCAACCGTGTAACTTTTAAACTAGGGACACAAGGTCATGTCCCAGCTCGTGTCCTCACCCGTGTAACTCTCTAAGTTACCCTATACGCACGTGTGCCAAGCCATGTTTAGGCCGTGTAACTCACTGACATGAACCCTAAGCAATCTTCAGATGACACATAGCCATGTCACTAGGCCGTGTGCCTCACATAACTAAGTCACATGCTCGTGTCTTAAGCTATGTGAACTTGAAATTTACCTAAAACCAATCCATTTGAAACCATTTCATGCATCACCTTTCAAACCATTTAAGCACACATTCAAAGGGTTCAAACACCATCTAAAGCTTGCATAAACATACCATTTCAAGCATCCTAGATCACCTAACCAATATGTCATTCAAAGGCACCACAATTAACATTCGAACAATACTTACCTAAACATGTCAATATTGTACCATTTCATATATGATAACCCATTCCATTGCTTACCAAAACATACCACATATTGACCATTTTCAAACCATTCAAAACATACCATAAAAGGCCTTATAAACATACATAACAAGGTAACCAAAGTGACATAATTTGTCAAGGTATCAAATGGTACCAAACCAACATAACTTCCAAAAGCTTATATATGCCAAAGCACCAACAACACATTAATCAAAATATCATTACAAATCACCCTATACATGCCATTATAAACCTTGGCCAAAATATTCAAAAACTACCGAAAAGCTTGCTGGATAGTGTGATAGGTCTCTGACAAGCTTTCAACCAAATTGAGCTTCCGATAATTTATAAAAGAAAGGAAAACAATTACGTAAGCAAAAAATGCTTAGTAAGTTCGTATAAACCAAAACATAACTTACCATTTCATTTGCATAATATAAAGCATAACTATAAACTCAGCCAAGACCATAAGTTTGGCATAAGCCCATACAATATCATCAAGTTCACAAGCTAGTACACTTATTCATATTTATATGAAATCAACCATAATATATGTGGTTTATCATGTATAAACATAACATTTTGCACCATCAATGTTACCATAATGTCATGATTCATTGCATTTACACACTTACCTTTTCCTTTTCTTTCCCATTGAACCCTCTAGAATTACATCAAATACACGGGAAAGCTTACACAAAGTGTGCCTGTACATATAATCGTAACCTTTCCTTTACATCATTGCTTATACGAACTGTGAAATGGGCCTGCTTACACGAGCTGTGGGTCAGAATGTAAGCTACAGGATGCTACTCACACGAGCTGTGGAGAATTCGCAACAAATGCAGGACCTCAGCCATCAGTAGGACATTCAAGACCAGCACCCAAAACATGAAATCCCTAATGACATGTCATTTGTATCCTAAGAATTCATAAGGTTCAACCGGGACTCATTATTTGTCAATTCGTCATAGTATTGATACATTTATATATCAATCATTTACATTAAACATAACATCGTAAACATTAACATGATAACCATTCATACGAACTTACCTCGATAGTTAGGGGCGTTGTAGTTTAATCGAGCTAATCCGAAGCTTTAGCTTTTCCTTGATCTAAGTCCAAACGTGGTTTATCTTGATCTAAATAGGTAATTTAAATCAAATAAGTACTTCTAGTATTCAATTTAATCCACATTTCATATTTATGCAAAATTACCAATTTGCCTCTAACAATTTAGTCCTTAAACTCATAATTTGAAATCTAACCATTTTAATCACCCTTATGCGCTAAACAAATTATTTAGGGACTCATACCAACTCAATCAAACCATCATTTTATAAATTTACCATGAAATTTTACTATTTTCACAAATAAATCCCTAAATGCATTTTCATCAAAAATCAGTTAACAAAACATATTTATTTTTCAACAAAGACTTATAATTCATCAATTAATATCAAAACCTAACTAAAAACATTCATGGAAAGTCCCTAAACTTTTAACAGGTTTACAAATTGACCCCCGGGCTAGCTAGACTAAGCTAAAATGAACTCGAAAGCATAAAAATCATTAAAAACGAGGTTAAAATCACATACTATGCAAGTGTTTATGCTAGCTGAAACTTCAAGCCCTAAAATGGTTATTTTTTTCTTCAAAATTTTGGTGGTGAAAATACTTGGAGAAGATGATACCAACTTTTCCTTATTTGAATTTAAATTTATTTATCAAATTACCAATTTAACCTTAATCATTAACTTCAAAATCAACTAGTTCATAACCATATTTGTCCACTAACCTTAAGAATGGTATAATTACCATTTAAGTCCATTTACTTTCATTTCTATAGTCATTTAGCCCTTTTTAACTAATGGAAATCCACTTTTACACTTTTTACGATATAGTACTTTTCACTTAATTAATCATGCAAGCATCAAAATTTCTTATGGAAATTTTAATACGACATTAAGGTATTCCTGTAGACATTAAAATAATCGCTCACTGAAATTATAGTCTTAAAACCATTATTTTCGATATCACTGAAAATGGGTTGTTATAACTCTCCCATTAAACGAATTTTCATCCCCGAAAATCTTACCAGAAAATAAGTTTAGGTATTGCCCTTTCATAGCTTCTTCGAGTTCCCAAGTAGCTTCTTCAATTCCATGATGTTTCCAAAGAACTTTAACTAAAGCTATACTTTTATTTATTAACTCTTTAACTTCCTAAACTAGAATTCTGATCAGTTCTTCACTGTACGTTTTATCTGGATGAATGTTAACATCTACAGGTGATATCACATGTGAAAGGTTTGATCGATACCATCGTAACATCAATACATGAAACATGTTATGGATTTTCTCTAACTCTGACGGTAAAGCCAATCGATAAGCCACCGGCCCAATCCTTTCAATGATCTCATGTGACCCGATAAATCGTGGACTAAACTTTCTTTTTCGGTCAAAATAGAGAACTTTTCTCCAAGGTGACACTTTTAGAAATATCTTGTCACCGATTTGAAATTTTACATATTTTCTTTTCAAATCCGCGTAAGACTTCTAACTATCAGAAGCAGCTTTCAAACAGTCACATATAACCTTGACATTTTCTTCCATTTCTCAAATCAAATCAACACTGAATTGCTTTTTCTCACTCAGCTTAGTCTAATATAACGAAGTTTGAAATTTTTGACCACACAAAGCTTCGTACGGTGTTATTTTAATGCTAGCATGATAACTAATATTGTATGCAAATTCAAGCAATGAAAGAAATTTCTCCCAGTTACCTCCAAACTCTAAAATAAAACATCAAAGCATATCCTCAAATACCTGAATTACTCTGTAATAGCCCGATTTTGGGCTTAGTCAGAATAGTGGTTTCAAGACCATTAATCTGAAGTCAAAGAAAGTATTTTATTATTATTTTAGAGTTATATCATGTTTATATCAGTGCATGAAAAATTTGGTGAAGTAATTTTAGCGTTCGTGAGCTTAATTACGAAAAATGACTAAATCGCATAAAGTGCAAAAGTCCTATTTAGATAGCTAAAAGTGTCAAATAGTCATGAAACATTAAATTAGAGGTATTTATTGAGCAAATAGACCAATATTATATTATTGGCTAGATGGAGCCTTAAATTAAGGGATGGTCAAATGTTAGGTGACAAAAAAGGATAAAATAGTAATAAACCTAAGATAGCTATCATCTTTCTCAATTCCCTTTCTTAATCACCGAAAATATCAGTCATTATAGAGTTCTTAGAGCTTAAAAATTTTAGCAACTTAAAACCTTTTCAAATCAAGAATTGCAAAATCCGAACCTAGACTGGGGAAAAGCAAAGCTAGTGGACTAAGCCGAATGAGTAGTCTACATTTTTTATACCAAGGTAAGTTGTATGTAAATAATACAATTACATTTTTATTATATGTGTTTAATTTGATATGGCATAAATCGCTTAATTTTGGAAATAATTATGTATGATGAATATTGATATAGTAGAACTCCCGTTGAACCTTAGGAAATAAATCGGTTATTCATGCCATGACACTCAGGTCATTTGTGTGCTAGTGTAAGACATGTCTGGGACATGCATCGGCCACATTATGAGAGCCAGTGTAGGACCACGTCTGGGACATGGCATCGGCATTGAAATGAGAGCTATTGTAAGACATGTCTGGGACATGCATCAGCCTCGAGTTGTAAGCTAGTGTAAGACATGTTTGGGACATGCATCAGCTACAAAATGTGTCAGTCTAAGACCATGTTTGGGACATGGCATCGGCACGAATACGTGAGAGTCAGTGTAAGACCATGTTTGGGACATGGCATCGACTTGATGGATGAGCCAGTGTAAGATTATGTCTGGGACATGGCATCGACATTATACCCTATGTTTGAGGCTTAGTGAATATCCGATAGTATTTTAAATGGTTCAACAGTAAGAGTTACAGTTATGTTAAACGAGAAAAGTATAACCATGTTGTGAGTGGTACAGGTACCTATTTGAAATGTATGAGATGTGAACTTAGTATATGCTGTGTGAATGGTATTGGATAGTGATGAGTAAGTTGTGCTTATACAAATTTTTGTATCATGAGTATGATGAAGATGGGTAAAGTTGTCATTATATTTATTTTTATGCAACTTAGTAAGCTTTATGTTTACCCTATTTCTTTCCATTTTCTTATAGTGTCGCCTAATTAGCTCGTGGATCAACGGACGTCGGAGGCACCGATCATACTATTAATTGAAGCACTTGGTATAGTTAGATTTATTTATTTTGGTTATAGCATGTATAGGATCCTGACTTTAGAATTTCATGTCATTGTTAATCGGCCAAATGTGTTGGCTTATTTTAGCATTTTGATTCATTTTGTATAAGGCCATGGAAATGGCTAAAGTTGAAAGTTGTTATATGAATACAAGAGGTTATTTCATGAATAGGTAATTTGTTGGTTGTTTTAGTGAATCTGAAATGTGTAAAGGCCTTAGATGTGGTTGTTGGATTGGGGAATCATATTATGATGATCTTTAACATGATGGATGTTGCTATTTTGTGTTTCAGGGTGGCAAAGGGCTCGGTAAATAGCCCTATGTTGTCCACACGGGTAAACACACGGGCGTGTGTCTAGGCCGTGTGTTAGAGTGTTGTCTGGCTGTGTATCCCCTGCACGTAAAAATTTCAAGTCAGTATACATGGCAGTAAACACATGGGCTGAGACACGACCGTGTGTCTCAGTCGTGTAAAGGACACGGTCTAGCACACGGGCGTGTGCCTTGGCCATGTGACCCTTAAGGATTGGTGACGTCAGAAATAGAATGTCAAGATTTTAGACACGGGCTAGGACACGGGCGTGTCATGGCCGTGTAAGGGACACAGGTCATGGGCACGGGCGTGTGTTAGGCCGTGTGAAAACCTCTGTAGGTTCGAATTTAGAATTTAATTCACACGGATGTGTCCCTAGGGGCTTAGGTCGTGTGTATCACACGGGCCATCAGCACGGCCGTGTTATAATGAATACATGAGCTTGTTACCCTCCCACACGGACGTGTGCCCTGTTTCAAGAGTCATTTTTATTAAGTCAGTTTAAGGACCCGAGATGATTCCGAATGGTTTCCAATGAGAGATTGAGGCCTCGTAAGCCTACATTAAGGAGTTTAATCAAGGTTAGAAAAAGTTTTAAATTTGATCAAGTCTTAGTGACTCGAAAATGATTGTATGCATGTGGTTAAGTATTAATGCCTCGTGCCCAGTCCCGGCCTTAGACTCGGGTAAGAGGTGTTATATTTAGTGGTATCAGAGCTATGGTTTAGTCAGTTCTAGGACTAACCTAGCACGAGTAGGAGTCTAGCTATACATGCCATAGTTGTATATTAATAGTGTGACGACTCCTAACGATTATAAATTATGTTTTTCATATAGTAAATGGATCTTGACTTAGCTACAGCAGATGACGTAGAAAGTAATACGCTGGCTCCTATTGAAAGGATTGCCCCAGTAGACAGTGAGCTCGTGACACTGAGTCAGGGCAGAGAGGCTAGAGATGCTTATCTTCATATGATGGACGCTTGGTACACGGAGTTTGTTCATGTGAATCTGAACACTCCACCTCTCCCACAACCTCCGATTCCTTAGTATCCCCCTGTATCTCCGCAAGGAGTGGATTTGGTTAAGAGGGAAAAACCCTCAATAGATAAGATACAAAAGCGAGAGGCTGAGGAGTTTCGGGCTATGATTGATGATGACCTGAAGAGTGCAGAATTTTGGTTAGAAAATACCATTAGGGTATTTGATGAGTTATCGTGCACTCTTGAGGAGAGCGTGCAGTGTGTGGTGTCACTCCTACAAGACTCAGCCTATCAATGGTGGAACGCCCTTGTGTCGGTTGTGCCAAGGGAAAGGATTACATGGGAGTTCTTTCAAGAGGAGTTCCGAAAGAAGTACATTAGTCAGAGGTTTATAGACCAGAAAAGAAAAGAGTTTTTAGAACTGAAGCAGGGTCGTAGGACGGTGACTAAGTACGGACATGAGTTTGTGAGACACAGTAAATATGCACGAGAGTGCGTATCTGTAACATATTAAAATAGGGCCTAGTCGGAATGGTGGTTTCGGGACCATAAATCCAACATCAAAATATTTACTTTATGATTATTATGACGCCTAGAATATGAGTATATGCATGTGTTAAAGTTTCATAAAGAAATTCTTTGAGTAAGGTGTTCAATTGGAAATTAGGGACTAAATTGAATAAATTGCAAAACTTGAATTCTAGAAGCAATTTGTATGAAATTTATTTGGGTTATGAATTAGAAGGTCTTGGAGAGAAATTTGCCCCAATTCTAAGTTTTTGGACAAAAATGGGCTTGCATGGATGGAATTTTAAGGAAAGGGCTTAAGGGCATTTTGGTCATTTGATATTTTAATGAAATAAAATGGGAAAAATGAACCAAAATCAGCCCATTCTCTTCCTTTTCCAGCCGAAACTTCAAGGGTTTCCATAGCTAGGGTTTTCAAGCTTTCCAAGCTTAATAGTTAGTGCTCCCAAGCCTCGTTTTTCATGCTCTTTGTATTTTTGAAATCCCGGTAGCTTACTCTCTCCATTTCTACCCATATTTCATGCTAGGTTTCATGTTTAAAAATTTACCCATGCATGAGTTGCTTGTATTTTGATGAATTATGGAGGAATATGAAAGATGAATGTGTATTAAACATCTTTTCCTAGTTGATTTTCATGAAAAACCCTTATAGGGACTATTTTTCAAAAGATGTAAATGTGGTAGAAATGAGAAAAAAATGGAAAATGTGGGCTACCATAAGAAGGAATAGTGTTCGGCTAGGCTTGGGTAAGATAGAAAGTGCATGTGTTTCATCATACGAGCCTAGGGACTAAATCATAAAAATGTGAAAGGCTAGGGGCAAAATGGTCATTTGGACCGGGGGTAGATATTAAACTTGAATGTATAATGTAGTGTATTAATGAGTTAAATTTTGTTGTTATAGACCCCAAGGAAAAAAATTCGGAGGTCGATCGATGTAAACGCAAGGTTTCGGAATAACCGAAACACAACCCCAAAAAGAATACCAGGTAAGTTCAGATAGCTTAAAGTAAACCCCTAATATGCATAATTGAATGATTTATGAATGCATGATGATTGCATTTATTATTAGCATGAAATATCATAGAAATTCATATTTGATGGTAACATGTGAAAAATGTCTCGGATGAGGTTGACAAAGGGAATTCGATGGATAAACCCTCATTGATATGTCTAAAGAGATCTTGCATGTGTTGCAGTAAGGATTTAGCCCGGATGGGTAATTCGTGATCTCAAGTATGAAAAGAATCTAACCCGAACGGGTGTTCCTTGAATGATCAAGCCTCCCGAAGAATATATGTGCATTATGGATTTAGCCCAGACGGGTAATCCGATTAGGGTCTGAATTTAGCCTGGACTGGTAATTCAGATTCGAGCTCATTAAGGGTTTTTGTCGTTATAAGGGATTTAGCCTGGACTGGTAATCCCGACATCACCTTATGAGTTCATGATATGGGGGATTTAGCCTGGACTGGTAATCCTGCCATGAGATGTGAGGTTCGCGGGAGTACATATATGTGAAATGATCATTCGTAAGAATTGACGGATAATGGGAATTCCATCGAGATTTCCTAGAAATGCAACGGGATTAATATGATGTATGTCAATAAGATGATGAATGATGAGCTCATCTACATAAATTACATGATGCTTTGTTACATAACTAACTCATTGATTGAGTGCATGTGATGGAGAATCATTTCATAATTGATGATTTCATGATTTAAATATGGGTGTATGCTAATTACTCGGTAAGTTTACTTTCCGGTTATTCGAGCTTACTAAGCATGTAAATGCTTACCCCTCTCTTTTTCCCTATCTCACTGAGCTCGAGGACTCGAAAGGATTGGAAGACGATTAGAGAGTCAACACACTATCCACTAGACAAGCTTTGGTATAAGGACTTTGTTTGTTTTGTTCAATGGCATGTATAGTATTTTTGAGTATTTTATTATATGTGTCATTTGATTTGCCAAATGAAGGCATGTAAGAATATGTTTATCTCTTTGTATATGGCCACGAAAATTGACTTAATTGAAGTAGGCTATGACCTACGAATCTATGCATGGTTTTATTTACAAGTGATGGGTCGTTAGTAATGAGTCACATGAACAAGCCAATTTTGGATGAATTAAAGTGACATGGGAACCCATAAACACTAAATTGGAAATAACCTATCATGTATGAAACCAATGATATGAGGTTCCCATACATCTAGTTTAATCAAGATTATTTACAAGTGTATACTTGTGTTTTACTTTGGATTTGGTAACCACTAAGCACAAGTAGTAGAAAGGGGTAACTAAAGGCTTGGAAAATAAGCTATTAGAGTCCAGATGGTTAGACACACGGGCGTGTGTCTAGACCGTGTGTGAAACATGGTTCCCTCCCATAGGCCTATGCTATGGCCGTGTGTTGCCTGCACTTAAAATTTTAAGCTCAAAGTTGTACACGGGTAGGCCACACGGGCGTGCACTATGGTCGTGTTAAAAAGACAGTGTCGTCCACAGACAGGCAGCACGGGTGTGTGCCATGGCCGTGTTGATAAGTTAGTGTTGCCCACGGCTGAAGAGCATGGGCGTGCCCAAGTCACACGGGCGTGTGAGTCCACACAGCCGACCTACACGGGCGTGTGACACTTAATGATAAGGAAAAATTTCCTAAGGAGCCCAAGGTTTATCGAATGTACCCGAATTTGTCCCGCACTGCCTCTAGGTATGTTAATGGCCTCGAAGGCCTATATAAGGGACGAGTTGTTCATGGATGAAAACCTTAAAATTTGAGTAAAACTTGGTGACCTAATTTGGTACGTTTCAAAATGTAAAGTCCTGGTAATGCTTCGAACCCTATCCCGACGTCGGGTACGGGTGAAGGGTGTTACAGTATCTACAGTAGCCATTATGTGCAAGAGGTTTGAAGATGGTTTAAACGAAGACATTTGTTTATTAGTTGGCATCTTAGAGATAAGGGAATTTGTGGTGCTCGTAGAGGGAGCATGTAAGGCCGAGGAATTGACCAAGGAGAAGAGAAGAGCCGACATCGAGTTTCGAAACTTGAAGAAAAGACAAATAAGGATATTCTTCGAGTTGAATCAGGTGAACTAGATAACTCACTAGTATTGATTTCGTCTTTGACTATCGAGAAATATTTGAGAAAATGGTATAAGTCCTATCTAGCATTTGTGTTGAACACCAAAGAGTCGGAAGCGAAAATTGAGACAGTGCCGGTGGTATGTGAGTATCTGGATGTGTTTCCGGAAGAGTTGCCCGGATTACCTCTAACCAGAGAAATTAAGTTTGGCATCGAGTTGGCCCCTGGTATGACACTTATCTCGATTGCTCCATATAGAATGGCTCCAACAGAGTTAAAGGAGTTAAAGGCTCAGTTACAAGAGTTAACGGATAAAGGTTTTGCAAGACCGAGTTATTCACCGTGGGGTGCTCTGGTACTTTTTGTGAAAAAGAAAGACAGGTCGATGATATTGTGCATAGACTATCGACAGCTGAACAAGGTAACCGTGAAGAACAAGTATCCCTTGCCAAGGATCGATGATCTGTTCGATCAGTTAAGAGGAGCCACCGTGTTTTCTAAGATAGACTTAAGGTCGGGCTACTATTAGCTAAGGGTTAAGGAGCAAGATGTACTAAAAATCGCGTTTAGCACGAGGTATGGGCGCTATGAGTTTCTTGTTATGCCCTTCGATTTAACGAATGCCCCTACGGTATTTATGGATTTGATGAATCGTATTTTTTTGCTGTATTTGGATAAGTTCATAGTGGTCTTCATCGACGATATACTAGTTTACTCGCGTGATGAGAATGAACACACGGAGCATTTGAGAAAAGTTTTACAAACTTTGAGAGACAAGTAGTTGTATGCCAAGTTTAGTAAGAGTTAATTTTGACTTAAGGAGGTCGGATTCCTAGGACACATCGTGTCAGGAGATAGAATTAGAGTTGACCCGAATAAGATCTCGGCTATTGTTGAGTGGAAACCACCGAGGAATGTGACAAAGATTCGAAGCTTTCTTGGTTTAGCTGGGCGCTACAGAAGATTCGTGAATGGATTCTCTATGATAGCTACTCCGATGATAAGATTGTTACAAAAGGATGTCAAGTTCGAATGGACAGAGAAGTGCCAGCAGAGTTCTGAGAAATTAAATGATTTGTTGATTGAGGCCCCAGTTTTAGTACAACTAGAATCGGGGAAAGAATTCATGGTATATAGTGACACCTCCTTAAATGGATTGGGTGCATGCTCATGCAAGAAGGCAAAGTAATTGCATATGCCTCGAAACAACTTAAGCCGCATGAGAGAAATGACCCAACCCACGATTTGGAGCTAGCAACGATAATATTCGCATTAAAGATTTTGAGACACCATTTGTATGGTGAGAGATGTCGGATATTCACCGACCATAAAAGTCTAAAGTATTTGATGACTCAGAAAGATTTAAATTTATGACAAAGGAGATGGTTGGAGTTGATAAAAGACCATGAGTTGATAATAGACTATCACCCGGGAAAGGCGAATGTAGTCGCTGGCGCTTTGAGTAGAAATTCATTGTTAGTCTTGAGGGCTATGAATGCTCAGTTGGCCATGATGAGTGGTGGTTTGATATTGGTAGAGTTGAGAGCTAGACTGATATTCCTGCAAGATATTTGTGAAGCTCAAAAAGGTGATAAGGAATTGCAAGATAAGATGACTTAGTGTGAAACGAGAAATGAATTAGAGTTTAGTATTAGTACTGACGGTTGCATGATGTTCCAAAACAGAATTTGTCTACCCAAGGACAGTGAGCTTATTCAGAGGATTTTACGAGAGGCACATAGTAGTTGTTTGTCTATCCATCCAGGTAGTGTGAAAATGTATAACGACTTGAAGAAAATGTACTGGTGGTCAGGGATGAAAACAAACATTTCTAAATTTGTTTCTAAGTGTCTAATTTGTCAACAAGTGAAGGCTGAACACCAAGTACCTTCGGGTTTGCTTCAACTTGTGATGGTTCCCGAGCGGAAATGGGCCCGAGTAACCATGGATTTTGTGTCAGGGCTACATTTGACACCAAAGAAAAAGGATTCCGTTTGGGTCATTGTTGATAGACTTTTATACCAGTGCGTCTGACTACTCCCTTGAGAAATTGGCTGATTTGTATGTTTCAGAGATAGTGAGACTTCACGGGGTGCCCTTGTCGATTATCTTGGATAGGGATCCGAGGTTTACCTTGAGGTTTTGAAAAAAGTTGAAGGAGGCATTGGGAACGAAACTGAATTTTAGTACAACATTTCACTCGCAAACCGATGGTCAGTCGGAGAGAGTCATTCAGATCTTAGAAGATATGTTGCGATGTTGTGTTCTCTAGTTCCAAGGCAGCTGGAAAAGTATTTGCCGCTTGTTGAATTTGCCTATAACAACAGTTATCAGTTAAGTCTGAAAATTGCGCCTTATGAGGCTTTGTATGGGCGTAAGTGTCGAACACCCTTGTATTGGATCGAGCTGAGAGAGAATCAGATATACGGGGTTGACTTAGTTAAAGAGACCGAAGAAAAAGTTAAGATGATTCGTGACTATTTGAAGGCCACTTCGGATAGACAGAAATCTTACGCTGATTTGAAATGGAAAGAGATCGAGTTTCAAGTCGAGACTAAAGTATTTTTGAAAGTATCCTCGTGGAAGAAGGTTCTCCGATTCAAAAGGAATGGCAAATTAAGTCCACAGTTTATTGGACCTTATAAGGTGACCGAGAGAATTTGACCTGTAGCATACCGATTGGCGTTGCCATTAGAATTAGAAAAGATTCATGATGTGTTTCATGTGTCCATGTTGCGTCAATATAGATCGGATCCTTCACATGTGATCGTGCCAACAGAGGTTAAGATTAGTGCATGAAAAATTTGGTGAAGTAATTTTAGCGTTTGTGAGCTTAATTGCGAAAAAAGACTAAATCGCATAAAGGGCAAAAGTCCTATTTAGATAGCTAAAAGTGTCAAATGGTCATGGAAAATTAAATTAGAGGTCTTTATTGAGAAAATAGACCAATATTATATTAGTGGCTAGACATGGAGCCTTAAATTAAGGGATGGTCAAATGTTAGGTGACAAAAAAGGATAAAATAATAATAAACCTAAAGAAAACTATCATTTTTCTCAATTCCCTCTCTTAACCACCAAAAATATCAGTCAATATAGAGTTCTTGGAGCTTTAAAATTTTAGCAACTTAAAACCTTTGCAAATCAAGAATTGCAAAATCCGGGCCTAGACCGGGGAAAAGCAAAGCAAGTGGACTAAGCCGAACGAGTAGTCTACATTTTGTATACCAAGGTAAGTTGTATATAAATAATACAATTACATTTTTATTATATGTGTTTAATTTGATATGGCATAAATCACTTAATTGTGGAAATAATTATGTATGATGAATATTGAGATAGTAGAACTCCCGTTGAACCTTAGGAAATAAATCGGTTATTCATGCCATGACACTCAGGTCATTTGTGTGGTAGTGTAAGACATGTCTGGGACATGTATTGGCCACATTATGAGAGCTATCATCAATCAACGTTAATCGTGTGTTCAAAGCTTGCAAAGAAAACAAATATTTTCTACTTAGAGCATCAAAAACGACATTAGCTTTTCCCAGATGATAGTCAATGATAAAATCGTAATCTTTCAACAATTCAAGCCATCTACGTTGTTTCAAGTTCAGATATTTCTATGACATCAAATACTTCAGGCTTTTGTGATTTGTAAAGATATGATATTTTTCTCCGTACAAATGGTGTTGCCATATATTTAAGGCAAATACAATTCCTGCAAGCTCTAAATCATGATTCGGGTTATTTTTCTTGTGCGATTTCAACTGTCGAGAAGCATACGCTACCACTTTACCTTCTTGCATCAATACACAACCTAAACCATTGAATGAAGCATCATTATAAATTACGAATTCCTTACCAAACTCTGGTTGAACCAACACAGGGACTTCAATCAACAGCACTTTCAACTGATCAAAGTTTTGCTAACAATTTTCAGACCATTCAAACTAAACATCTTTTTGTAGAAGTTTCGTCAACAGAGTAGCAATCATCGAAAATCCTTTGAAAAATCTCCAACAATATCTAGTTAAAGCCAGAAAAATACTGACTTCTGAAACATTTCTGATAAGCTTCCCATCCACTACAGCTAATATTTTACTCGGATCAACCCTAATACCGTCTACCGATACCACGTGTCCCAAAAATTCAACTTCTTTGAGCCAGGATTTACATTTGGTAAACTTAGCAAACAACTATATTTCACGTAAAGTTTGTTAAACAAATCTCAAATGTTGGGCATGCTCTGTTTCATCTCGAGAATAGATCAAAATGTTATCAATGAATACAACAACAAATCTATCTAGATACGGCCTGAATATCCCATTCATCAAATCCATAAACACAGCAGGTGTATTGGTCAAACCAAATGGCGTAACTAGAAATTCATAATGCCCGTACTTGGTTTTTAAATCATTTTTTGGAACATCTGAGTCTTTAGCCCTTAACTAATAATATCCAAAATGGAGGTCGATCTTTGGAAATATCGTCAAGCCTTTCAGCTGATCAAACAAATCATCAATATGTGGGAAATGATATTGGTTCTTGATTGTGATTTTATTGAGCTATCAATAGTCGATACACAATCGCATAGACCCGTCTTTTTTCTTGACAAACAATACAAGAGCACTCTGGGGAGAAAAACTGGGCTGAACAAAACTTTTATCTATCAACGCTTGTAATTGTGCTTTTAACTCTTTCAACTCTATAGGTGTCATTCTATACAGTGCTATTGATATTTGAGATGTTCCTAGTACTAACTCAATAGCAAACTGAACGTCTCTAAATAGCGATAACCCTGGTAATGCTTTTGAAAATACATATGAGAACTCACATACAATCAGAACCAACTCTAATTTCAACTTTGAAACCCTAAAATCAAATATGTAAGCTAGATAAACTTCGCAACCCTTTCTAACATATTTCTATGCCGTCATAGCTGAGATAACATTAGATGTACCATCCAATCTGTCTGATTCAATTCGGATCATTTCACTGTTCTGGCATTGCAACACAATATGCTTTCGTCTACAGTTCACAATAGCATCGTGCAGAGTTAACTAGTCTATACCCAGAATCATGTCAAACTCATTAAATTGTAATAAAATTAAATTAGTGGGAAAGTTGCAATCTTGAATCATCAAATGAAAATTTTTACAAACTTTATCAACTAACACATACCGACCTAAATAGTTCGTTACTTTAACCACAAATCTAGTAGACTCAAAAGGTATTTTCTTATCTGACACCAAAGTCGTGCACACATATGAATGTGTTGACCCCAGGTCAATCAAAGCATTAACATTAGTATCAAAGATAGAAAATGTACTAGTGATCACATTAGGTGTTGAAGCTTCCTCTTGAGCATGAATCGCATAAACCCTAGCTGATGCCCGTTCCTCAGATCTAACAGTAGAATCTTTTATTCCACTTCAAGTGTTACCCGTATTTCCAGTATTTCGAGGTGGTCTCCCTCTTGTAACTATATACTCGAATGAATATTCTGAGCTTTTTCCCTTTCTGATCTTTCAAGGCAATCTCTAAGAAAATGATCATATGAACTGCATTTAAAACACGACCCGTCTTTCAATCTGCATTCATCGAAATGTCGTCTATTGCATTGTTGACATTCGGGTTTGTTGTTCCTGACACTACCCATACTCACTACAGACGTAGCTTGAGGTTTCAAACTTGAATGTTGTTTTCCTTTGTCTCTCCCTGAGAAACCTATTGATGTTGATGAACGATTTGTGAAATTCCTTTGATTTCTTCGATAGAGATGAGAATGACTTTCCCATAGGTCATTTTCCCATATCACGAGCCTCAGAATTTATTTTTCTTTTTTCTTTATTAAGTTCTTCAGCCTTATGTGCTCTATCAACTAGAACCATGAATTATTTCAACTCAAGAATCCCAACTAGCAACTTAATATCTTCATTTAGACTGTCGTCAAAATGGGTACAGATAACAGCCTCTGATGGTATACACTTTCGAGTATATTTGCTAAGTTGCACAAATTCTCTCTCATTCTCGGCTACTGTCATACGGCCCTGTTCAATTCTAGAAACTCTTTTCGCTTTTTATCGAGGAGCCGCTGGTTAACATATTTATTTCTAAACTCTGTCTGAAAGAATTCCCAATTTACACAATCTTTCGGTACTACCACAATCAATGTATTCCACCACTTATATGTTGAGTCTTTTAGTAACGATACAACACATTTTAAACATTCTACATGTGTATAGTATAACTCATCGAAAACTCTCACAGTGTTTTCTAACCAAAACTCGGCTTATGCATTACTTTCTACCTCATTGGAATTGGCCCAGTTGCATGACATCTTATCTATATGAAAACATAATTCAATTTGATTTTGGAGTTATCACACTATCATAAGTTATATAATGGCATGTATTTCTAGACTTTATACATGCTACGTTCAGCCTAAGAACCGATTAAACCTGACTCTGATACCACTGGATGTAACACCCCTAACCTATCTTTGTCGCTGGATTAAGGTTATGGAGCATTACCATATAATTAAAAATAACTTAAATAAATCATAAACCATTCAATTACATGTATATTTCCCCTAAATCAAGCCCTCAAGGCCCTAAAAATAGATTTAGAACAATTCGAGACTAATCTGAAATAAATTGGAAAGTTTAGGAAAAACATACAAAAATTTCAAAACAAGGGGCTGTGTGCCTTACACGACTGTGTCACACCCCCATGTCACCAGCACGACATGACCTTACACTGCTGTGGGCTTCAGTCTGTGACACGGTTTAGGTTCATGACCATGTGATTCAGCATGACATGTCCTCAACCTATCACACGGCCTAGCCACATGACCGTGTGACCTTGTTTATGATTTTTCCTTTAGTTATTCAAAGGTTTGTAATTTAGTGCTAATTTGTACTTGGGTCAATTCAAAAACTTTTGTATGCTTGATTAAAACTCGTAATTGTTTGTAATTCATATTAAACTCAAATTATGACTCGTATTTATGGATTTTTCGAATTTGATTATGATAAATGTATGTGTTTGATTCTGTTAACTGTTGTAGCATTCTAAAACTTGAGTCCGATGACCAGACCGCATTGAAACAGTTTAAAGTAGGTGCTTGTCACTAAAGCATTGAAAAGTTATATATATTATGATTTGAATTAGGTGCTTGTCACTAAAGCATTGAAAAGTTATATATATTATGATTTGAATTAGGTGCTTGTCAATAAAACATTGAGAATTTATATATATTTGTGATTTAATTATAATTTATGATTATGATTGGATAAAGAAATATATGACCATCAAAATATGATAATTACATCTAAAGCTCGTCAATGCATCTGAAATGAGTAAAACTCAATAGTATTTAGAACAAGTTCTCAATTAAAATTATGTGGAGGGAATATTACTAATGAGAACTTGTTATAGAACTTTCACAAGTTTTCATGCTTCAAATGTGCTCTAACAATAACAACACCATGAAAAAAAAGTTTAAGAAATATTCTAAGTTAATATCATGTTTACTTGTGATTAAACAAAATAACGAGCTTTTAATAAAAATCATGAAGTCCATATCACTAGATCTATTTCAATCTTTGAAGTGAATGAATACATAATAAATTCAAAAGATGTAATCGTGGACATGAACGTGGGAACGTGGTAGGTGTAATTATAATAATCGCCAATGGACGCGGTAGGTGTAATTATAATAATCGCCAAAGAGGTTGCCACAATAATTCTTTTCACTACCAGAAGTGAAAAAATGAAGATAAGTAAGAGAACAACAAGAATCTCAAGAGAACCCTTC
The DNA here is from genome assembly GCF_007990345.1 of Gossypium hirsutum. Lineage (NCBI taxonomy): Eukaryota > Viridiplantae > Streptophyta > Magnoliopsida > Malvales > Malvaceae > Gossypium > Gossypium hirsutum. Next base: position 70,046,935 of record NC_053427.1, read on the forward strand.
AAGGAATGGAGATAACTTATGCTATCGATGTGGTATGATAGGTCATTGGATGCGTACCTATCATATGCCTAAACATTTAGGTAAACTCTATCAAATGAAAGAAAGACAACTCGTACACCTAAACATTTTGTTAAACTCTATCAAACGAAAGAGAGGTCATGTGGAAACGAATAATAAGAATGATGTTCAATCAAATTTAGCATAGTGGATTAATAATCTTTATGAATCTAAATATTAAAGGGATATTAATATTGTCTTTGTGATGCTGGTCATTTTAAATGCTAGCATGTCAAGTTTTAATATTTCTATAATCTATATTGAGGAATTTGTTGCTATAACTAATTGTTATTGATGCTCATTACTAAACTTTAAGTCTATGATTTGATTTTAATATTTGTATGCAATCTTATGGTCATAACCCCTAAGATTGTGGCACCATTAGAAATGAAAACATAGAGATAAATAAGATAACAACAAGAGTTCTCAATATAAATCTTCAAAGAAAATATGTAATTTATACATGAAAACTCATTGGTTATGTACTTGTCGTACACTTGAAAATTATAGTATTCAATTAGTGTTCCTTAAAAGGAAGGAAACATATGTCCCGTGGACAATATAGCAGTGCATTCTATCTTTAGGGATAAAAAGTATTTTCTTGTTTGGTAAAAAAATAAACCAATCTTTGATGGTACAAAATCAATTTAAGGCTCCAAAAGAGCCAATATACTTTTACCATATATTCAATGCGATAATGAATTATGTTAATATTTCATAATACAAAATTAATTCAAGGCTCAATAAGAGCTAAGACATTGTTATCATTATGTTGTAGTCAGTCTTAAAAAAATTATTATATTTAAAAAAGACATTTTTTATGATGAATATCATATTGAGATTGTGGATGGGGAGAAGATTATTTTCTATATATTGAATCTATTAGATTTTGGTAAGAATTTGGTATTAGAAAACTACTATTCTTTCCCTTGGTTCGTACCATACATATATTAGTATGGTTAAATCACATGCAATGGTAAACGAAAAGTTTACTAGTCCAAATATATTAATTAGTTAACATGATTGATTCGACCATCTCGATCAATAATGATGAGATAAATGAGCATTTACATGGATATTTATTAAAGAACTCAAATATTCTTCATTCTAGAGATTTCTCAAGTGCTGCTTATTCTCAAAGAAGATGATTTATTAGAACCAGGGGCGAATCTAGGAGGGTTAACAGGGGTCCCGACCCTCCTAAAATGGAAATTTTTCTATTTTTACCCTTTTAAAATTTTAAAATTTTAAATTAATAAAGGTAAAATTGCACTTTGACCCCCTAAAAATGATAAAATTTTGGTTTAATCCTTTAAAAATTTTATTTTTACTATTGTAAAAATTACAATTTAATTTCGGCCCCTTAACAAAATTTTCTGACTTTGCCTCTAATTAGAACCTCACTAGAAAAAGTTGATATTAGATCTATTGCATTTCTAAAAGAAACATGGGCTCATTTATCCAGTAAATGGATATTTTGATATAATTTTAATAGATGCATTTACATGATAACCACTTGTGAGTTATCAAATCGCAACTTATTTTTTACAAGATTAATTGTTTAATTGTTTGCTTAAGAAAACACTTTTAGATTATAAAATCAAGACAATTCTTGCTAATGTTGGTGAGTTTATTTCCCTAGCTTTCAATGATCATGGGATGCTAGCTTGTCAATGCGAGTAAATATCACGAAGCCTGATGTTTATGTGTATAAAATGGTTTAACAGAATGAATAATTAACTGCCTCTAGTTAGTAACTAAAGCATATTTTCTTAGAATTTTTTTAATATATGTAAAAGGTTGTGATATTTTACATGAATTAACACTTGTATCATCATGCTAATAAGTTAATACAAATGCTCCTCATTAGGATTGGGTTTTGTTCATGAGTTAAATACAATTCATTTTAGAATTTCTAAATGTGAGATATACGTTTAAGTTTCTCCACCATCATGAACAAAATGGGTATTCAAAGAATGTTAGGAATATTTATTAATTATGAATCTCCTTGTATTATTAGATGTTTTAAACGATTTAGAGATTTAATTATGATATGAGTTTATTACTATTTTGATTTGAAAGTTTTTCCAATATTAGGGAAGAGAAATAATAGTTGGATGAAATAATTATTTGGAATAGATCCTCGTAGAAATGATTTTGAACCTGAAGTTCAAAAAGGATAATTCACTTAATTGTAAATTAACTGTCAAATGCATTTTAGTTCTGATGAGAATAACTAAGTGTTATATATCAGATAATGTTTTTATTTGAATCGAAGCCTTAGTAGGATAATTAGTTAGAATAAATAAAAGTATTGTATTCTCGAACATGGTAGATTGATTGGTTCCAAATATGAAAATTCTCGTAAAAGAAAATAACAAATCTAGATGGTCATAGAAATGGAGGTAGTGCTCTTGAAGAGATCCAAAACATAACTAATTAAAACTCCAGAAGAAATTCAAGTACTTGAAATTGAAGATGGAATTGGTGAAAATAAAAATATCTCAAAGTGTTATGTCAATACTGACCGTCGCCTGACGTGCAAACGTCGAGACTGGTAAAAACTGCAACTAAAAATATGAATTAGGCGGTGTTTGCAAGTATACGGGTCAGGTTGTAATATAGTTTTACAATGGAACACGAAAGTATTCCGAAGATTGTACCCAAGGGAGGTTGGATTAAATAGTGATTAACTTCTACACTAACAAGTTTAATTGGTACTTAGTTGAAATTGTAGTATGACAAATCATACATAAAAATATTTTGAAGTAAAACATGCAAAATAAGAAAATAAGAAAAACAATCATAAATCACTTGAATAAATAAATTAGGGTTTTAAGTAATTAGCTAGAAATTAACCTAGTTATTACCTTTCGGCCTCTAACTAAATTAACTAATCAACAGGAACTACTTATCTCTTGACCTTATAGTTCAAACTAGGACAAGTTGAGGGATGCTTGGTAGACGATTCTTTTGACCTCATTGTAATGATTCGGAAGTTAGTAGTGCTGGAAAGTGTGCTTTCGGTACCCTATTTTCGTGAACCAGACTTGTAAATATTTTTATTAAATATTTATGAAGCTTTGTTAGGAGTGAATTGAATTTCAAATAGGTAATTTTGTAACAACCCGTTTTTGGTGAAATTGGAACAGTGGTTTCGGGACCACAAATCCGAAGTTGGAAAAATTTTTGTTTTAATATTATTTTATGATTTATAGTATGATAGAAATACAGTATAAAAATTTTGTTAAGAAATTTTATTGTTTACATACATAATTTGATGAAAATGACTAAATTACATTAAGTATAAGAGTTGAATTCTAATAGCTAAAGGTATTAATGAGCTATGGAATTGTAAATTGGAGGTCCTTAGATAGTAATTAGACCATTAAATTGCTTAGTGGATAAGTATGATTATTCATCATTAGAAATTTAATAAGTTGTTAAGGTTAATTTTGGAAAAAGTAATGATAAAGTGATGATAAATTAATAAAATAATTTATTGTCATCTATTATCATCAACTTATACCAAAAATAAAAGAAAAAAAGATGGAAACCCTAGCCATGGAAGCTTAAGTTTTAGCAAGCTTATTTTGCTCATTTGGTAAGTATTTTTGTCCCTTTTTTTATCATTTCTATGTTTCCGAGATCGTAATAGCTTAATCTAGCTATCTCGAGGATTAATTTGCAAAAATTTTAAAGTATTAGGGTTTTTCCATTGATGAGTATGCTTGAATTATGAAGTTTTATGATAAAAAAATGAAAGGTTGTTGATAGATAAACAACTTTTGTAAAGAGAATTTTGATGAAATTATCAATTAGGGAATAAATTGAAAAGATGATAAATTTGTGGTAAAATTGTGAATTTTATAAAATATTGGGCTGCTATTAAGAGGTATAAAAATCAGCTAGGCATGAGTAAGGATTAAATTGCATGAAAGTTATTTTCTGAGCTTAGGGAATAAATTGTAATAAATTAAAAGTATAAGGGCAAAATAGTAATTTTACCAAAAATATGTGCTGGACTAAATTGAATATGAATTGTATTGAATTGAGTGAAATTCATTCGTATAGATTCGGATAGACCTCATACAGAGCTAGATCGAGGTAAAGATAAAATATCAAATTAATTGCCTCCATATTTACGTACACTTATCGATGTAAGTTAGTGTAATTAAATTGTATATTCATATGTATTAAATTGAATTATTTCTTGTGAATTGTACTATTTCCATGAATAATTACAGGTTGTATATCCAACAATTACCGAGTCCCGTTTGAACATTAAGAAATTCATAGAATACAATTGACAATGTCATTAGGGTTATCGGTTTTGGTTGATGTCCTGCATGTGTTGCGGACACACCACAGCTCTTATGAACTTCTCGATTTACAGCTCTTATGAGCTTCCCATTTTACAGCTAACATAAGCTTCCCGATATTCAGCTCTCATGAGCTTCCCGTTATTCAGCTCGGAGGAGCTTTCGATTTACAGCTCGTATGAGCATATATGAAATGAATTGACGGATTACAGTTCAGTACACCCCGTGTGTACCACCCTGTATCCAACGATATTCTAAATGGTTCAACGGGCACAATTATGTTATGAAATTATATGAGTTCGATATGAACTATTACCGGTATATACATGAAATTCATGAAATTTGATTACTTGATAAATTCATCCATGTGTGTTGGATCCTTTATGTGATTTACATGGCTAACATGTTGAGGATATGTGTTTAGGCTTTTGGCCAAATTGGTTTGGATATGTTTGTATGCTTACCTTAAATGTGATTAAATGGTAAGTTAAATTCTATATTATATGAACTTACTAAGCTTAAATCTTTACTCTGTTTTATTTTCCATGTTTTATAGTAATTCAGAACCTTGTTCGAGTTGGAAACTGGTCGGAGCTATTTCACATTATTCATCGGCTCTTTTGGTACTTTTAGTAAATTAATTTGGTTATAATGGCATGTATAGGTTATTTTTGTCATTAATGGCATATAAATGTTTTGTTGAGACTAGCTATTTGAATGGCTTGTGTTTGGTATATTTTGATGTGTTTATATATGCGGTCTTATCATATTTAATGTGTATTTGATATGGTTGAATGATGGAAAACTTATAGGTATATTGATGATTAGTTTGAAATAGTATACTTAGTATAATTATGCATATATGCATTTGGTTATCTAGGTAAATATGAATATTTGGTTGACATGTTATTAATTTGTCATTTGAGGTGCGTAAGGGCACATAGGTTGTATGTTATGATAGTACATATTTAAGACTTGATTTTGGCTTGTTTTCAATGCCTTCTTGTGGCTTATGGATGTGTAAATTGTTGTGTTTAGGTTGGTACCAAATTGGGTGAGAAATGTAGCTTAGAAAATGACCTATTTTCATCCATACGGGCAGAGACATGGGCATGTGTCTCAGCTGTGTGTCAGGTGACACGGCCGTATATCCCTTGTATCTTTAAAATTATGGAAGTCAGTATGCTCAACACAGCCTAGCACATAGGCATGTGACTTGGCTGTGTTACTCAAGTCAAAGAGTTACACGAGTATCGACATGGGCTGGGACACGGCTGTATGCTCCTATTTCGAATGCCCACACGGCTGAGACATGGGCGTGTCTCTTGATCTTGTGAGTCACACGGCCTGACCACACGGCTGTATGTCCCCTGCAGTTTTGAAAATTTTCAATGTTTTCTGAAAATTTCTTTGAATACCCGATTTAGTCTCGCCTTGTTTCTAATGCATATTTTGGGCCTTAAGAGCTCATATAAGGGACAATATTTTTAATTTTGATTGATTTCTGATATGAAATGTCTATTTATTTGATCTGTAATCTCTGATAATGCTCTTAACCCTGTTCCGGCGACGGATTCGAGTTAGGGGTGTTACAAATTTCGTCGAAATAGTGTTTAATTAGAGTACAGGAACTAAATCGCGTAAGCGATTAAAGTAAGAATTATTAAGGAATTTCAATTATAATTTAATACATAGAAAATAAACCATTATAGATGAATATATATGTATGGCCAATTAAAACTTAGTAGTATATATTTTATATTATAAACTTTAGTTAAATTAAAGTTAAAAGATTATAAAAAAAAACAAAATGAAATTAAAAGAAACTAAAAGATGATATCTTGGATTGAAAGAGAAACATTATTCTTCTATCATCTAAGCTATTTTGAAACAAAAAAAGGGAGAAGGACGTGCCACATTAGTGGTTTAAGATTTTGAAGCTTCAATTGATTAGTTAGTTTAGTCACTTTCTTGTAATTTTTATGTTTTCAGAATTCCGGTACTCTGAACTAGCTAACCCATGTCATAATTTTTGGAACTGTTAAGTATTTAAGATGTTACCATTGTTGAAGATTTGGAGTTTGAAATGTTATTTTGATAAATTTTAAGTTTAGAATTGATAAATGACTAGATTGTAAAGTCAATTGTTAAATTTGTGCACTAGGGACTAAAATTCAAAAATTTTGAATTTAGTGGTAGAAATGTGACATAGGAAGTTAAATCAAGCCTAGAGTAAAAGCGATATAAAAATTGGAGGTTAAATGTGAAAGTTATGTTAGTCTTGGTTTTAAGGACTAAATTGAATAAAATGTATGTAACGCCCTCAAACCGACCTCATCTACCAGATCTAAATCTCGAGTGTTACACTTATATAGATATAACTTAAACTTTACTTCTAAAATTTTGTCTATGTAAAATATATTCTATGACAGAGTTTCTTATGGGTGTACATTGTATGGTTACATTTACAATTCATGATAATAAAATTTCAATATTCTCTATTTTATTTGTCAGCCTTCTCTAAACACATTGGAACACCATTTAAACAACTTATGCTCTAACTTGAACACGCCACTTAACTTCCTTTGTATGCACAACAGCCCATGCTGCCACTCCTTTGGCTTAGCCCTGGTATTATCCCTCCTGGCACATACTTCTTTAGGACATGGAACATAAAATAACATTCGTAAGTTCATAAGAACTTAGTGAGTTAAACCTTAAATATTTGATTCATTATACCAATCGTTATCAATGCTTCGCATGTCCTTCATGTGTCCTTTGACTTTTTATTATTCCTTTTGACGGTTACTTTACCTTGGGCTCTTTAACAAACTGTAATCACTCTTCTCTATTTTAGACCTTTTTCTTCCTCCCAGGGTCCTCAGTGACTTATCTTCCTTTCATATTCATTAAGCCTTCACCATTTTAAGCTTCAAAATTGAGGTACAAACTCAAATGGCCGTTTCTTTCCTTTGAGTGCACTATACTTAATATCTCTTCACTTTCTATGTCCCTTTTTAAATCTTATCTTTACATAGTACTTAACCATTTTATTTACCTTATTTACAGACTTAAAATCTTATTTCTTACTTACTGACTTTTCCATTACCTTCGGGTGAGGTAAACTATGCCCATTACTTCACACAAAATTAGCCTAAGTCGTCCTTACTTCTAAGCACTATCTATACATGCCTATAACACATGTCCCAGATTCACCACCTATTTTGGCGCGCTCTAGTTTCACTATTCATTTCTTGTCACAATGCGGAGTTCGCCCACTCTTTTACATACAGTGCCTTTCTTTTAGAGTTCAGTGGATACTTAGTCCTTTCTACTTGTCTCATACGTTATTATATTTCAGAGTTCTATCTTTACCTTCCCTTCAGAGAACCATTCATACCCTTCTTTCCTAATTCCTTTAATGCCGTTCATTCAAAATTTTTTTGTGAATACATTCCTTTTAAATAACTGCAAGGGCTTCCTTTGTACTCGCTGCAAGGGTTTTCCTTTATAGAGTTTCCAATAAGGCTTCCTGTCATTAGGTTGCACCACGAAGGAATTTCCTTCAAATATAACCACGAAGGCTTCTTTTATGAAGGTAGCCATAGAGGCTTTCCTTTGATAGAGTTCACCACAAAGACATATCCTTTCAGAGATTTGCTACAAATACATTCTTAAATAGAAGTTGCCACAAAGGCTCTCTTTTACATTTAGTAATCGCAACAAGGGCTTTCCTGTCCAGAGTTTTCTACAAAGGTTATCTTTTACATTCAATACTTACCATAAAAGCTTTCCTGTCTAGAGTTGTGCCACAAAGGCATCATTTATATCCAAAACTCGCCACAAAGGTTTTCCTGTCCAGAGTTGTGCCACAAATGTCATCCTTTATATCTAGTACTCGCCACAAAGGCTTTCATGTTCAGAGTTGTGCCACAAGGCTGTCCTTTACCAGAGGTCGCCACAAAAGCTTTTCCTGTCCTAGTGATTTAGGCGATAGAGATTTGCCTAGACTCACACTTAGTAAGGTTTGCCCCTCATCATCTTGGGACACACAGAGAACCACCTTAGGTAATAAACTTCATTAATTTTCCCCAAATGATGTCATAACCCACCAGTTACGATCTTACACGATATGGTCCTTTAGTGCCAAGGCCATGGACTTGTCTTTTTAGAGAATCGTGTTTTTAGACTTGATGGACCCCTTTAAACGAATCCGAAGATAGACACAAACTCATCATGCAAATGACATGCTCATGGCAGCTACATTCATGCTTTCCAGACACACTTCAATCTCACATCAGACTTCGTTCATACTTTCAGACACATTAATTCATTTCTTATCTTCAGGATTTTTGTTTCTCACTTGGACCATCAGATTTTATGCAATACATGCTCTTATGTTCATCCTTCATACATTAATCTTCTTAGTTTAGACATCATGATTTTACTACATTTTGTAGAAGATTCTAAATATATATCATACATGCAAAGGTTGGCTTAAGGACTCACTTGATAACCTTAAAAAGTAGCTTAGCCTTCGGATCCATCATATAGCAAGGATACTACAACTTCTTCTATCGTGTAGAATAGAAACACTTCGTTAGAACCCATTCAGGTAACTGTTATCATAATTTTACATCCTTCATGCATTAAAATGATCTATGATTTTTATTTCGTTTTAAATGTTTGGATTATAAAAATGTCACTTAGTTATACTCAACGTACGATTTTATTTTCCCATACGCAGGTTAAGTACTTATCTATTCGATCGTTGAATCAGCATCCAGCTGCTATCCCAAACTCAGGTGTTGGTGAACTTTTCTTTTGATCTTGGCATGTACCTAGGGATGTTTCTATTCTTATATTGGTTATTTTGTGTTTTATTGGTGTTTTGAAGGCTATATGTATATATGTAAAAATAGGATGGTAATAGTCATGTTATAGATAACTTGTTAGGTTGTTTGGATTATATGCCTAATGCCTTCATGGATGAGATGATATCATGATATACAATTTGTTTTGATTGATGCTTGAATATGGAATTTTGGATGGCATGTAGGTTATGTTAAGAGACATTTTTGTAAGTTAATGCTTAAAATTTTGAGATTATTTGAAGGGTTATCTGTGTTTGAGTAGATGGTCGTGGATATGTCATTTAATGACTATTGGAGTGGTATTTGTATGCTCTTTTGGTTGTGCTAGAAAGATGGAAATTGTTGAGGTGTCTTAAAGACATATCGGTGCATTTGTATACATATTTATTTGGTTACCTTTGAATTGTAGATTAAGGTGTCAATTGTGACATATTGGTTAGGCACTTATGAGGGTGATTATAAATGATGAAATTGGTTTGTTTTGAATGCTTTTGGAATGGTTGATTTTGGTTTAAAACAAATGACTTGTAGCCCAAGTGACGCATGTTAGAAAACTTTTTTTGAAAGGTAATTACAGGTACACACGTCCTGACACACGACTATGGTCCCTACATAGTTAGGAGACACGGCTGTGTGGCCTGTGAATTTTGGGAATTTTTGTTGCACAAAGTCTTAGAGAGTTGCACGGTGTGGTTACACAGCCATGTTCTTGAGTTACACTGGTTGAGCTATGTCACACAGTCTACCCACAGGGCCGTGTGACCCCAATTTTACATGGAATCAAGTTGTTACATGATTTGCTCACACGACCATTTGACCCATCCACATGGCCTTAACTCTTCCACACAATTTCGAGCCATGACCGCCTGTCCCTTTTTTTTAGATTTTCCTCAATTTTTTTAATTCAAATTGATCTCTGTTCATTCTCAAATTGTCTTTAAGCTTCTGTATATTCAATATTTACCTGAAATGGATTGAATAATGCATTTATACATGCTTGTATGTGAATATTTAATATTTATTTGAGAATTATATGAATAAATTTTATGGAATTTATTTGGTATTTGTTTGTAGCATCTCATTTCTTAGACCGAGTAAGGGGTGTTTCACTCATCTACCTAGATAACTTCCTAGGGTCGTCACTCCTAAGATTTAACTACAATCAACCCTCCAACTAATTTCAAAATAAACCCTAAAATATTTGTTAATTAATCTCACATCCACTCGTTAATCTCCCTAAGGTTTTAGTTACACATGTATCTAAATGTAAACAACTCTAATTTTGTAGCACCCCTAACCCGTATTCATCGTCGAAACAGGGTTTCAAACCATTACTAAAGCTTTCAGAACATTTTCAGATAATTCGTGTAACTCACTATTCATTAATCGAGATTTATTCCTAACGTCCCTTTGATGGACCCTCGAGGTCCAATACGAGCATTATAATTGAGTCAAAACTTAACCGAGACCACTAAAAATTTTTTGTGAAATTTTCAAAATTTTTCTACGATGCAGGGCTCACATGCCCGTGTGGTCCAAGGGACACACCCGTGTGACCCTAGGACACGCCCGTGCTAGAGGCCTTGTTCAACCCCGTGTAACTCTCAGACTTGTGCACACAGCCGTGCCACATGCCCGTGTGCTAGGCTGTGTGTAACATCCAGAATTAGGGCCCAATCAAAATAGTGGTTTTGAGACCACAAATCTGAAATAAAAATAATTATTTTATGATTCTCATGATGTCTATGATATGATTGCATACTTGTGTAAAACTTTCATGAAGAAATTCTATGCATAAAATGTCCAATTAAATTTTAGGGACCAAATTGAATAAGATGCAAACCTTGCATTCTAGAAGCTTTAAGCATAAGATTTCTTTAGATTATAAATTAGAGGGTCTTAATCAGCAATTTGACCAATTTCTATAATTTTGGACAAAAATTGACATGCATAGGAAAAATTTGAAAGAAAGACAGACCTTAAGGGCATTTTGGTCATTTGGCAAGTAAAAGAATAAAAAGGGAAAATCAAAGAAAAAATGTGTCCATCTTCTCCAAGTGCTAGCCGAATTTCTCAATAGCCATGGCTAAGGTTTTGTTCAACATTTCCAAGCTTGATTGTAAGTGCTCCCTAGCCCCATTTTTAATGTTCTTTGTATTTTTAAAGTCTTTGAAGCATGATCTACCAATTTCTAAATATATTTTTAGCTAGAGTTCATGTATGAAATTTTCCCCACATGTAACATGCATGTATTTTGTTGATTAATGGAGGAATATGAATCTTTGATGCATGATAAGCATCTTTTACTAGGTGATTTTTAGTGAAAACACCTAAAAAGGGGACTTGTTTGTAAAGGTGTAAAAGTGGGTGGTAAAAATGTAAAATAAAGGAAAATGTGGGTTGAAATGAGCATGGTATAGGTTCAACTAGGCTTGAGAAACAAAGAAAATGCATGCATTTCATTTTTACGAGCCTAGGAACTAAATTGTAAATAAGTAAAAAGTTAAGGGTAAAAAGGTAATTTTACCAAAGAATGAATTATGGATTGATTTGAATAACGAGATTAATAAACAAGTCTAATTTGACATTATAGATCAAGAAAGACATGATACGAGTCTTGATCAAGGGAAATATAAAGTATACGGCGATTAGGCCTAATTACCATCATTTTGTATCGAGGTAAGTTCATGTGTAAATGTTGCAATGATATATCATGTTTTCAATATTTTGTTAATGTATGAGTTTATATGATTACTTACTATGTCAAGTGTGTGAATGATGTTGTAATATATGAACACGAGATTGTGAATGAATTCGACAAACATGAGATATCGAGAAAATCCCGTTTGAACCTTAGAAATAATTTAGGATACAATGTGACATGTCACTAGGAACTATATGGATATGCGCTCATAGATATATGTGTAAATGTGATATGTGAATCCGGGTGCTAGTCTTGTACGTCCTACCGGTGGCTGGGTAGCCTGGCATGTGTTGCAGGTACCTGTTAGCTTGTCTGAGTAGGCTCGTGAGCCAGTAATATGTGATTGTGATATGAGGTAGCATGTGGCTACATTTGAAGCACTATGTGCAAGTCTTCTGTATATCCAACAATATTCTGAATGTTCAACAGGTAAACTTATGAGTCAATCGATAAGTAAATAGCTTATGAGTCAATCGATAAGTAAATCAATGAAGAGGGAACATGACATTGTGATTTGAGTTGGTACAGGTATGTACGATAAACTCACATGTATGAGCTTAATATGTGATGAATTTTTGGTAAGATTGAAAATGTGTAAGTTATGTTTACAAGTTTGAGTTATATCTATGAGTTTAGAATAACACATAAGTAAATTTATGCTATGTTACTAATGTTTATATACATATACATATACATATCTATGATTATGTTGCTATTTATTTGCATGTGAACTTACTAAGTTTCATGCTTACCCCTCTCTCTTTTACCATTTCTTATAGTATCGCCAAGCTAACTCGGGGATCGAAGAAAGTCGGAGGCTCGAACACACTATCAGCTAGACATTTGGGTTATAGTTAGTATCAATATTTTGAGTATGACATGTATAGGGACTTGGTCTTTTTCTTATATGTCATTTAGGTCTAGTCAAATGTGTTGGCTTATAGAAATATTTGATTTATTTTGTATATGGCCATGTGAAATGGTCCATGTTGATCATTTGGGTTGTAACCCTAATCAATTATACATGCATGCAATGCTTTTATGTTCGATGTGTTTGTTTGTGGATGAGATGTGTGATGAATGGCACATGTGCTAAGTGAATAAAACATAGTTAATAAGTATGCCCAATCTATGGTATAATTAGTTAAATAAAAGTAGGTTTAGCATAATGAATGAATATGAAATGGGTGTGGAATGCCATATGAAAATATGATGTTTTGGATAAGTGACATGTTGTCATTATAAAGGTATGGCATAATCATATTTGTGAGTCTTAAAGTGACTAAATGTACTAGGTTGCATGTCATCTTAGATGAACGAGTAAATGAGCATTTAAAGGTGACAAATGGCTTGGAAAATAGCCTCAAATTTGTCTACACGGGTGTGTGACACACGGTTTGCCCCAGAGGCGTATGGTTAGACCGTGTGTCCCCTGCACCCTAATTATTGTAAACAGGATGCCTAGTAGTATACACACGGGTAGAGACACAGTCGTGTGTCTCAGCCGTGTGACAGGCATAGCCTTAGGACATGGGCGTGTGCCCAGGCCGTGTGAAGTCTGCACTTAATTTCGAGAATTTAATTAGCCATACGACCTAAGCACACAGGCATATGAGTTGACTGTGTGAAATTAATTGTATGATGATGTCATAGTTGAAGAGTTACACGGGCTGAGGACACGAGCATTTCCCAAGCTACACGGGAGTGTGTAATCACACGGCCTACCCACACGGGTGTGTGACTTTCAAAGTAGGAAAATTTTTCTAAGTTGCCCTAAAGTTTTCTAAAATCCTCGGTTAATCTCGAATCACCTTCAATCTATGTTTTGGTCCTCGTAGGCCCTTATAAGGGACAATTTGCATGAAATTGAAAAGTTTTAAATTTGAACGAAATTTTATGGTGGGTTTCGTGTGAATGTTTATGTTTTAGCCTGGTAATGCCTCGAACCCTGTCTTGGCATTAGATACGGGTAAGAGGTGTTAAATTTAATTGTATCAGAGCTACGATTTAATTGATTCTTAGACTAACGTAACATGTGTGCAAGTCTAGCTATACATGCCATACATATATTATGATAGTGTGACGACTCTTGACGATTTTAAAATATGTTTTCATATAGTCAATGGATCCCGACAGAGCAATGGCGGATGATGTAGAAAGCTATGCGCCTGCTCCCGCTTAAGGGGCAGTGCCAGCTGAGAGTAGACTTGAAACTGTTAGTAGAGAAGAAGGAGGTAAAGAAGCCTTTCTCTACATGATGGACACTTGTTATACGGAGTTTGTTGAACGAACTCAAACGCTTAACCCCCTTCATCCCCACCTATTCCTCAACCTCTCCCTATAGCACCTCAAGGTATGGGCTTTGTGAGATTGAATATACCTCCAGTGGATAAGATTCAAAAATAAGGAGCCGAAGAGTTCCGGGATAGTAAAGATGATGACCCTGAGAGGGCAGAGTTCTGACTCGAGAATACCCTTAGAGTGTTTGATGAGCTATCATGCACTCTTGAGGAATGCATGAAGTGTGTTGTGTCCTTCGTGAAAGACTCAACCTACCAATGGTGGAACACCCTTGTGTCGGTGGTACCAAGGGAGAGAGTTAATTGGGAGTTCTTCCAAGAAGAATTCCGTAAGAAGTACATTAGCCAAAGATTTATTGATCAGAAAAGGAAGGAATGCCTTGAGTTAAAATAGGGTCGAATGATGGTAACAAAATATGAGCATGAATTCATGAGACTGAGTATATACACTCGAGAATGTGTATCGACTGAGGCCATCATGTACAAAAGATTTGAAGATGGATTAGACGAAGACATCCGGTTGTTGGTGGGTGTACTTGAACTGAGAGAATTTGTTGTGCTCGTGAAGAGAGCTTGTAAAGTTAAGGAATTGGCTAAAGAGAAGAGAAGAGCGAAATTAGAGTTTCGGGATTCAAAGAAGAGACAGATGGGTAAATCATTTCAGTCCCCAACTAAGAAACCGAAAGAGTTTACTACTCGATCGAGTGTTTCAGCTGGGTTTTCAACTAGGAACCATGGGAAACAGTATTCGAGTCACAAGGCTCAGACTACTTCAATAACGAGTGTGGGTAACGTTCGACCTAATAGACCTGAGTGCCAACATTGTGGCAAACGTCACCCCGATGAATGCTGGATGAATAGCCAGACATGTTTTAAGTGTGGTTCACATGATCATTTTATCAATGATTCTCCTGAGATGATCGAAAAGGAAAAATTTCAGAGTGCAAGATCGGGCAACACTACTTCTAGAAGAAGACCACAAAAGAATCCAGGAAATGGAGCGAGTAGCAAGGGTGCACCTAGAGAACCGACCGGGAGACCCGAGGGTAGAGCACCTGCGAGGACTTACGCCATTCGCGCTTACGAAGAGGCTTCATCCCCTTATGTGATCACAGATGCTTTTTCTCTCTATGATACTTTTGTTGTTGCTTTGATTGACCCGGGATCTACCCATTCATATTTATGTGTGAAACTGGGGTCTAGTATGAATATGACCATTGTGTCAAACTCTTTAGGCAAGCATGTGATAGTTGACCAAGTATGTAAGAACTGCCCTTTAATGATTAAAGGTAATTGTTTTTCGGCTAATCTCATGCTTTTTTCGTTTGATGAATTTGATATAGTACTTGGTACAGATTGGTTGACCATGCATGATGTAGTGATAGACTGTGGAAAGAAAATCTTTAAATTGAAATGTGAAAGCGGTGATATCCTTCAGGTTGAATCAGATGAATCAGATAGTTTGCCCGTAGTAATTTCTTCTATGACTATTCAGAGATATATGAGAAAAGGTTATGAAGTGTATCTTGCCTTTGTGTTGAATACGAAGGAGTCTGAGTTGAAAATTGAGTCAGTGCCGGTAGTATGTGAATATCCAGATGTGTTCTTGGAAGAGTTTCCCGGGTTGCCTCCAATTAGGGAAGTTGAGTTTGGCATCGAATTGCACCTATTTCGATCACACCATATAGGATGGCTCCGACGGGGTTAAAGAAGTTGAAAGTCTAGTTGCAAGAGTTGACGGAAAAAGGTTTCGCAAGACCCAGTTATTCTCCGTGGGGCACACCAGTGGTATTTGTGAAAAAGAAAGATGCTTCGATGAGATTGTGCATTGACTACAGATAGCTCAATAAGGTAACCATAAAGAACAAATACCCCTTACCAAGAATTGATGACTTGTTTGACCAATTGAAGGGGGCCACAGTATTTTCGAAGATAGACTTAAGGTCCAGTTACTACCAATTGAGAGTCAAAGATTCAGACGTACCAAAGGCTACATTTCTGACAAGGTATGGTCACTACAAATTTTTGGTTATGCCTTTTGGTTTAACGAATGCGCCCGTTGTATTTATGGATTTAATGAATCATATTTTTCGACCATACTTGGATAAATTTTTGGTTGTTTTTATTGATGATATCCTGATTTATTCTCATGATGAGACTAAGCATGCCGAACATTTGAGAATGGTTCTGCAAACCTTGAGAGACAAATATTTGTATGCCAAGTTTAGTAAGAGTGAGTTTTGGCTTCGAAAAGTCAGATTCTTGGGACACATTGTCTTGGGTGATAGCATCCGAGTCGATCTGATTAAGGTTTCAACTATTATTGAATAGAAACCGCCACAGAATGTGTCAGAGGTTAGAAGCTTTCTAGGCTTAGCCGGTTATTACAGACGATTTGTTAAAGGATTTTCCATGATTGCCACTCTGATAACGAGACTGTTACAGAAGAATGTTAAGTTCGAATGGACGGAAAAATGCCAACAGAGTTTTGAGAAGCTAAAGGCAGTATTGACTGAGGCCTCAATTTTAGTACAGCCTGGGCAGGGAAAAGAATTTGTGATTTATAGTTATACATCCTTGAATGGATTGGGTTTTGTTCTTATGGTAGAAGGCAAGGTAATAGCTTATGCCTCGAGACAGCTGAAACCACATGAGAAGAATTATCCAACACACGATTTGGAGTTGGCTGCCATTGTGTTTGCGTTGAAGATTTGGAGACGTCACTTTTATGGTGAAAAATGTCGGGTGTATATTGACCATAAAATTCTGAAGTATTTGATTACTCAAAAGGACTTGAACCTATGGCAACAGAGATGGCTAGAGTTGATAAAAGACTATGAGCTAGTGATTGATTATCACCTGAGAAAGGCAAACGTGGACGCTGATGCCTTGAGTAGGAAATCCATGTTTGCATTAAGGGCTATGAACACTCAGTTGGCCTTGGCAGATGATGGTTCAATTCTAGCCGAGTTGAGAACTAGACCAATGTTTCTTCAAGAGATTTATGAACCTTAACAAAGTGACGGTGAATTGCAAGCCAAAAGATTCCAATGTGAGTCGGATATAGAATTAGATTTTCGGATTAGTTTCGATGGTTACTTAATGTTCCAAGATAGGATTTGTATTCCTAAGAATAATGAGTTGACTCAGATGATTTTGCTTGAGGGCCATAGTGGTCGTTTGTCTATGCATCCGGGTAGTACAAAAATGTACGACGATTTAAAGAAATTTTATTTGTAGCCAAGTATGAAAAGAGATATTTTCGAGTTTGTTTCGAGATGCCTAATTTGTCAACAAGTGAAAGCGGAACACCAAGTACCTTCAGGCTTACTTCATCCTGTGATGGTTCCCAAGTGGAAATGGGACCGCATTACTATGGATCTCGTGACGGGTTTACATTTGCACCAAGGAAGAAAGATGCCGTATGGGTTGTGGTTGACAGATTGACTAAATCAGCTCACTTTATACCGGTACGCGTTGATTATTCACTTGACAAGTTAGCTGAATTGTATATTTCTGAGATTGTGAGACTTCATGGAGTACCTTTATCGATTATTTCGGATAGAGATTCGAGGTTTACCTTACAGTTTTGAAAGAAGTTATACAAAGGTTTGGGTACAAAACTGAATTTTAGTACCGCTTTTCACCCACAGACTGATGGATAATCAGAGAGAGTAATTCAAACACTTGAAGGTATGTTCAAATGTTGTGTTCTTGAGTTCCAAGGTAGTTGGGAAAAGTACTTACCTTTGGTTGAATTTGCTTACAACAACAGTTATCAGTCAAGCTTGAAGATGGCGCCTTATGAGGCATTGTATAGACGTAAATGTCGTACACCATTGTATTGGACCGAGCTTAAGGAGAATAAGATTCATGGAATCGATTTAGTTAAGCAAACTAAAAAAAAGGTGAAAGTAATTCGTGATTGTTTAAAAGCGGCATCGGATAGACAAAAGTCATACGCGGATTTGAAAAGAAAGGAAATAGAGTATCAGGTCGGTGATAAAGTATTCTTGAAAGTGTTTCCATGGAAAAAGGCGTTGAGATTCGGTAGAAAAGACAAGTTGAGTCCTTGTTATATAGGACTGTATGAGATTACCAAAAAGATAAGGCCTGTTGCTTATCGATTGCTTTGCCGCCTGAGTTAGAAAAGATTCACGATGTATTTCATGTATCCATGTTGCACTGATATAGATCCGATCCTTCTCAAGTGATTACACCGACAGAAGTTGAAATCAGATCGGATATGACATATGGTGAGAAACCAGTTAAGATCTTGGCTCGGGAAGTCAAGCAATTGAGAAATAAAAGTGTTGCTCTTATGAAAGTTTTATGGCAAAGACATGGGGTTGAAGAGGCTACATGGGAGCTCAAGGAGGCTATGAGGAAATAGTACCCGAATCGTTTCACAGGTAAGATTTTCGGGAACGAAAATCCCTAAGGGGGAGAATTGCAACATCCTGAATTAGGGCCTAGTCAGAATAATTTGAGACCACAAATCTAAAATAGAAATAATTATTTTATGATTCTCATGAGGTCTATGATATGATTGCATGCTTTTGTGAAACTTTCATGAAGAAAATCTATGCATAAAATGTCCAATTAAATTTTAGGGACCAGATTGAATAAGATGCAAAACTTGCATTCTAGAAGCTTTAAGCATGAAATTGCTTATGATTATGAATTAGAGGGTCCTAATTAGAAATTTGACCAATTTCTATAATTTCAGACAAAAATGGACATGCATAAGGAAATTTTGAAAGAAAGACCCTAAGGGCATTTTGGTCATTTGGTAATTAAAAGAACAAAAAGGGAAGTGCTAGCTGAATTTCTCGAAGTGCTAGCTGAATTTCTCAATAGCCATAGCTAGGGTTTTGTTCAACATTTCCAAGCTTGATTGTAAATGCTCCCTAACCCCGTTTTTAATGTTCTTTGTATTTTTGAAGTCTTTGAAGCATGATCTACCCATTTCTAGCTATATTTAGAGATAAGGTTCTTGTATGAAATTTGAACCATGTGTAACATGCATGTATTTTGTTAATTAATGGAGGAATATAAATGTTTGGTGCATGATAAACATCTTTTACTAGGTGATTTTTAGTGAAAACACCTAAAAAGGGGACTTGTTTGTAAAGGAGTAAAAGTGGGTAGTAAAAATGTAAAATAAAGGAAAATGCGGGCTGAAATGAACATAGTATAGGTTCGGCTAGGCTTGAGTAATAAATAAAATTCATGCATTTCATTTTTATGAGCCTAGGGACTAAATTGTAAATAAGTAAAAAGTTAGGGGTAAAAAGGTAATTTTACCAAAGCATGAATTATGGATTGATTTGAATAATGAGATTAATAAACAAGTCAAAATTGGCATTATAGATTAAGAAAAACGTGATACAGGTCTTGATCGAGGGAAGAATAAAGTATACGACGATTAGGCTTAATTACCATCATTTTGTACCGAGGTAAGTTCATGTGTAAATGTTGCAATGATATATCATGTTTTTAATATTTGTTAATGTATGAGTTTATATGATTACTTACTATGTCAAGTGTGTGAATGATGTTGTAATCTACGAACATGAGATTGTGAATTAATTCGACAAACATGAGATATCGAGAAAATCCCGTTTAAACCTTAGGAATAGTTTAGGATACAATGTGACATGTCACTAGGAACTATGTGGATATGAGCTTATAGATATACTATAAATGTGATATGTGAATCCGGGTGCAGGTCTTGTACGTCCTACCGGTGGCTGGGTAGCCTGGCATGTGTTGCGGGTACCTGTCAGCTTGTGTGAGTAGCTCGAGTAGTTACGTCCTGACTGTCAGCTTGTGTGAGTAGGCCCGTGATTAGCTCGTGAGCGAGCAATATGTGATTGTGATATGAGGTAGCATGTGGCTATGTTTGAAGCACTATGTGCAAGTCTTCCGTGGATCCAATAATATTCCGAATGTTCAACGGGTAAACTTGTGAGTCAATCGATAAGTAAATCAATGAAAAAGGAATATGACATTGTGATTTGAGTTGGTACAGTTATGTACAATAAACTCACATGTATGAGCTCAATATGTGATGAATTTTTGGTAAGTTTGAAAATGTGTAAGTTATGTTTACAAATTTGAGTTATATCTATGAGTTTAGAATAACACATAAGTAAATCTATTCTATGTCACTAATGTTTATATACATATACATATACATATACATATACATATACATATACATATACATATACATATACATATACATATACATATACATATACATATACATATACATAACTATGATTATTGTTGCTATTTATATGCATGTGAACTTACTAAGCTTCATGCTTACCCTCCTCTTTTTTCCCATTTTCTTATAGTATCACCAAGCTAACTCGGGGATCGAAGAAAGTCGGAGGCTCGATCACACTATCACCTGGACATTTGGGGTATAGTTAGTCTCAATATTTTGAGTATGGCATGTATAAGGACTTGGTCTTTTTGTTATATGTCATACTGGTCTAGTCAAATATGTTGGCTTATAGAAATATTTGATTTATTTTGTATATGGCCATGTGATATGGTCCATGTTGATCATTTGGGTTGTAACCCTAATCAATTATACATGCATGTAATGTTTTTATGTTGGATGTGTTTGTTTGTCGATGAGATGTGTGATGAATGGCACATGTGCTAAGTGAATAAAACATTATTAATAAGTATGCCCAATGTATGGTATAATTCAGTAAATTAAAAGTAGGTTTAGCATAATGAATGAATATGAAATGGGTGTGGAATGCCATATGAAAATATGATGTTTTGGATAAGTGACATGTTGTCATTACAAAGGCATGGCATAAATTTGTGAGTCTTAAAGTGACTAAATGTACTAGGATGCATTTCATCTTAGATGAATGAGTAAATGAGCGTTTAAGGGTGACAAATGGCTTGGAAAATAGCCTCAAATATGTCCACATGGGTGTGTGTCTAGGCCGTATGTGACACATGGTCTGCCCTAGGGGCATATGGGTAGACCGTGTAGACCGTGTGTCCCCTGCACCTTAATTATTGCAAATAGAATGCCCATTAGTATACACACGGGTAGAGACATGGCCGTGTCTTTCAGCCGTGTGACAGGCACGGCCATAGGACATGGGCGTGTGCCCAAGCCGTGTGCAGTCTGCACTTAATTTCGAGAATTTAATTCGCCACACGGCCTAAGCACACGGGCGTGTGACTTGACCGTGTGACCCTAATTGTATGATGATGTCATAGTCAGAGAGTTACACGGGCTGAGGACACGAGCGTGTCCCAAGCTACACGGGCTTGTGTAATCACACGGCCTACCCACATGGGCGTGTGACTCCCAAAGTAGGACAATTGTTCTAAGTTGCCCTAAAGTTTTTTAAAGTCCTCGGTTAATCTTGAATCACCTTCAATCTATGTTTTGGGCCTCGTAAGCCATTATAAGGGACAATTTGCATGAAATTGAAAAGTTTTAAATTTGAATGAAATTTTATAGCTGGTTTTGTGTGAATGTTAATGTTTTAGCTTGGTAATGCCTTGAACCCTGTCTTGGCGTCGGATATGAGTGAGAGGTGTTACACTATGTGGTTAATTAATCAAATTCGAAAATAAGTGCAGGTTTCACACAGCCAAGACACACACCCGTGTTCTAGGTCGTGTAGCACACATGGCTGAGGCACACGCCCTTGTCTCTACCCGTGTGCTCAATTCTGAGCATTCTATTTCTCAAAACCAAGGTGCAGAGGACACATGACCTAACTACACGCCCATGTACTCAATCGTGTGTCACACATGGCTTAGACACACGCCTGTGTGTCTACCCGTGTGGACAAAATAAAGTCATTTCCTAGCCTCATTCGTCACCCAAATTCACCATTTTCCTGCAACAAACTATACCAAGGACAACCCAACCATTCCAAGCATTCAAATTAAGCAATTTTCATCATTCAACATGGCATATCATTTCATGCATACATGTCTATAATCTTACTTAAGTTAAGTCTTCAACTTAGACATAATTTGATCATCTACTTAACAAATATGTAGCTACCATAGTTTGACATTACAAGAATATTAAAACAACCCATTACTAGTCATTCCAATGGCTAGGTTACAAGCATCATTTGCATTTACATCCATTACAACCATAATTGATTTACCATATTGTACCAACACGGGCCAATGGATAGTATGAGTGATCTCAATCGAGCTTCCAATCCAACGAGCCTTAGATTTACTCTAAAATAGGGAAATAAAACTAACTAAGCATAAAATGTTTAGTAAGTTTGTATAACATGGTAATTAACTTACCATTCATTCTATTTTAAGGTAACTATGTAAGGCATAATCAATCAATTTGACATCAAGCCCTACACACATTCTCATTGCCCTTGTTAGTCATATATTCCATAATATCATCAAACATATATGGGCTCAACAACCATCAAGTTTCCATACACATATGCTTTTCAGAACATGTATTCTTTTAACATGTATAAATCATCTCTTTATATTACAAGTATAATTTCATAATAGTTCATTTCGTATCAGAACTTTACTCATATTACTTAGAATATCACGGTCACTATTAGTACACTCAAGGTGTACAAGTCTATAATCAAGAATGAACATATATTCATCAAATAAAGTCCATGTACAAATATCATCATCTCATGTTTTCATATATCATTTGTCAAGTATCATCATTTTCTTGTATTTCAGGCAGATACGTGTAATAACTCATTTTATCATTCATATATTCTCATGTCTAGAATTATCACCCGTTGAATTTGTTCGGAATATCAATGGATACGCAGGTAATACATTCAAGGTGTACGAATCAGGATCCATCAATTCATGTCCAATGGTATCCAGAAGGTACTATATCAGAGAGTACACTCTCAAGCCACACATGTATACAACAAGATTACCAGTCAGGCTAAATCCTTTAATGTCATATGCTCTAAGGAGCTTGATCTGGATTACCCGTCCAGGCTAAATCCAATCCATAACATGTGTTCGAGAGGACTTATATCAGGATTACCCGTCCGGGCTAAATGCTTTCTGTAATGAGGTCAATAGGATTACTCGTCCGAGTTGAATCCCGTTAGCAACAAATTCAGGACCTCATTCATTTTGAGAAATCACATATCCATCGATTTTTCATTTTATTCAATCGGGAAACATTTTTCTCAAGCATTATCGACATGTGATTATTTCATACATCCACAACATTCATGTAATTTAAACAAACACATTCCACATTCATTTCAAGCATATAAGTAACATTCTCGTCGTTTATCCTTTATCATCTATCAGGCATTATCATTTAATTTAAATATTTTTATTTATTGGACTTGATCGGATATGTAATTATTTCACATATTTATGACATTTATACAATTTACATAAACACAATCAATGCAAGCATGTAAAACTCAATTTAGTTACACAAACTTACTTCGACAAAGGTTCGTGTACAAACATCTACTAATCTGACATTTTCCTCGTTCTAGCTCCGAATTTGGTCTATCTGGATCAATACGAGTAAATTTAACATCAAATTCACATATCTCATATACATTTGGACTCAAATTACATCCTAGGCAACATTACCATTTTACCTCTAACTTTTCTAAAAATTCTCATTTCGTCCCTAGGCTCGGAAAATAAAATTTGTGAAATTTACTCCCTATTCCAAGACTAACCAAAATTATATTACAAAATTTATAGCACATGTATTCATAAAAATTCAGCATTTTTCTTCAATTTCACAACTTTACATTTTAGTCCCTAAATCATGTTTTCATCAAAAATCACTTTATAAAAGTTGTTTATCTATCAACAATATTTCATTTTCTACCATAAATTTCTAATTTTCAGCATATTCATCCATGACCCATTTTTCATACTTTGATAACTTCTCAAATTGATCCCCTGAATAGATAGATTAGACTATCCCGGTTTTAAAAATATAAAATTATTAAAAACGAGGCTTGATTACTTACCCAAATAAACTTGATAAGTCTTCTTCCTCTCTCCTAGGTTTCCATGGAAATATTTGAGGAAGATGATATGAAATTGTTTTCTTTATCATTTAATTAAATTGTCATTTAATAATTTTTCATCTTTCCAATTTAGTCATTAGCCTTTTTTTTTCCATGGATGAGTCATACCAAAATATCTACATATTTTCTTTAATGATCTAATTACCATCTAAGGACCTTAAGTTTTGAATCCATAGCTATTTAATCATTATAGCTACTAGAATTCAACTTTTGCATTTTATGCTATTTGGTCCTTCTCATAATTAAGCACATAATCGGTAAAATTTTCTTATCAAAATTTTCACATGACATGTCTATCATAATACGGACTATATAATAAAATAAAAATAATTTTTATTTTTGTCTCGGATTTGTGGTCCAGAGACCTCTGTTCCAATTTCACCGAAATTGGGCTGTTACAACTCTAACCCATTTAGGATTTTCATCCTCGAAAATCTTACTTGTAAAGAAATTCAGACATTATTTTCTCATAGTTTCCTCTAGTTCCTAGGTAGCTTCTTCTATATCATGTCATTGTCAAAGAACTCTCACTAAAGCTACTTTTATATTTTTCATTTCTTCCACTTCACATGCTAAAATTTCAACCAGTCCCTCAGTGTAAGTCGTGTCAGGCTGAATTTAACATTTGTCAAAGCAATAACAGATGATGGGTCTGATCGATATTGTCATAACACTTATACTTATAAAAACATTGTGAATTCTGTAGAACTCTAATAATAATACCAATCAATACGCAACAATTCTAATTCTTTTTCAATGATCTCATATGACCCATTACACCACAGAATTAATTTGCCTTTACTGTCAAACCACTGAGCTTTCTTCCATGGCAAAACTTTCAAAAATATTTTTTCGCCAATTTGAAACTCTATTTCTTTTCCTTTTTTATTCACATTGGATTTTTGACGATCAAATGGTGATTTTAAACTGTCTCAAATCACTTTCATCCTTCTTCGGGTTCAAGGAATCAAATCTACTACATGTATCTTTTCTCACTGAACCTCCAACACCGGAGTTTTATATTTGTGACCATATAAAGCCTCATACAGTAAAAATTTTGTACTTGACTATTAACTATTATAATAAGCAATTTCAACCCAAAGCAAATACTTTTCTCAGTTACCTTAAAATTCAAGTACACAACATCGAAGCATATCTTTCAAAATCTGAATCATCTGTTCAGATTGATCATCCATCTAAAAATGAAACACGGTACTAAAATATAACCGTATACCCAGAGTTTCTTGTAACTTGTTTCAGAGTCAGAATATAAACTGTAGATCTCTATCAGAATAACAAAAGCTAGCACATCATATAATCTGACAATGTCAAAAAGCAGATAATTCAAGCAATCTATCAAGTGAGAAATCCATTTATGCCAGAATAAAATGTACAGGCTTTGTCAAACAATCAACAACTACTTGAATGGTATCTTTCTTTTTCATAGACAGTGATAATCCTGACATAAATCATAGTAACTTTGTTCCATTTTCATTTCGGTATCCTCGCTGGCTATAATCATCCTATAAGTATCATTTTTGTCTTACTAATATATTCAACATTTAAATATAGTTTCAGAAATACCACATTTCATTCCGGCTACTAATACATCTTTTTCAAATCGTTGTACATTTTATCATTTCTCAGATAAACAGACATAGTACCACTGTGATCATTCATGTAAAATTTTCTGTAAAAGTTCCAAATTCTTTAGTACACAGGCTCTATCTCAGAATAATAGACAATCATCAAATTCAAATATGCTATCCTGATTCAATAATTATTTCATTCTATACCTGTTTAACTTACAACTCATTATCACTTTTCTAAGTTTTACTGTTCTGTCATAGAAACATCGGTTTAGCTCATACTCAGCCAAAATTAAGCTACTATTAGACAATCATAATCGGTATCCATGGCTTGCAAAGTATGCAGAGATTTCATACTTAGAATATCTGTAACCACATTCGTTATTTCCAAGTGATATACAATTATCAAATCATAATCTTTCAACATTTCAAACCACATACGCTATCTCAGATTCAAATATTTTAGCAACATCAGATACCTCAAACTTTTATAATCAGTGAATATATGACATTTTTCACCAAACAAGTAAAGTTGTCAAATTTCAACAAAAAAACAATAGCTGTCAATTCTAGATCACGTATCAAGTAATTCTTTCCATGTGGTTTTTAACTGTCTGAAAGTACAAACTATTACCTTGCCTTATTGCATCAAAACATAATCTAATCCTATTTAGTAATACATCTCTGTAATAAAAAAACTCCTTACCCGATTTAGGCTGAACCGAAATTAATACTTCGGTCAACAAAGCTTCCAACTATTAAAACTCTACTGATATTTATCGATCCATTCAAATCTTACCTCTTTTCTGTAATGACTGGGTCATCAATATAGCTATTTCAATTATTAACATTGAAGCTTTGAGTTTTTCCCAAAACCAAAACCATCAGATAGATTTTAAACCATTGTGCAATAATATGACTTACATTTCAGCTATATAGATAATGCAACACTTCAACATCAATAGTGCACCTCAACTTAAAAGATAGAAAACCGAAAGTGTCCCCAATAATAACCAATACAGTAATACAGTTTCTAAAATCTGTGATCTCTATCACTATACCTCATGATCGAGTCAATATTTATAACAGTAATAAATGTAATTACCTCTGATCAAAAAATATCTTTCACAGATAACCTATGTTTATATAATAAAGAGATTAATGATATCTCAGAAAAAATTTAGTACAATAATATCATGCATACTCAGTAGAAACAACTGTGATAAAGACAATATAACTTGCATATTCACAATTCCGGGCTTCAATCAGTAGAAGTAGAAAATGATATCATATGAACCTTATCATCTAATCTTATATCAATCATGATAAATTAGAAAACCCAAGAAAAATAAATCAATACCGCTCATGCATCAACCAGACTTTCAGTAATTCCATCTATCATAATTTACTAGCCTTTCAATACAACAAATATTGCATCTGAACATGAACAATTTAATATGCCTCTGAGAATAACAGAATTTATAGAGTACCCAGGAGATGTTGCTATAATATACTCAATTATAACAGTTGTATTCAAATATCTTTGCAATTTCATTACTATTCCACTAACTAATAAAGTCATCAATAATCTTACATTATTCAGTTTACTGAAAGAGTAAATTCAGAAGAATTTTTGGCTAATCTATTCTGTAAATATCATATCTGGATAAGTCATTTACTCATGAATAACTTTTTCCTTAACAATGACATCACATATTTAGAATAATCCTCAGAAAAATCTAATATCTCTTTTAATACTGTCTTTACTTACTAACCTATTCTCATTCTAACTACATCATTAATCATTCAGCCTTTGAACTCTTTAGTTCCACATTCATGAGCTTAATCCATATAAATCTTATAAATTTCATTGTATAAAACTATACTAGTAATGGGTGGAGATCGTAAGCCTCAAAATTGAACTTTCATAAATACATGCATATCACTTAACAGTTATCATTCTCATGTACCATAAAACATTTATTCATACTTTTTAAAATTTTATTTCATCATAAGTAACATTTTTACTCAGTCACGTGAGTATCACTTTCAACAATATCAGAATTAGCTCAGTTGGAAAGCATCTTTGTTTATTTGTAAAACAATTTTCGTCAGAGTCGGGAGATATCATATTATCACAAGTTATATAATGGCATGTATTTCTAAACTCCGCATATGCTATGTTCAGTCCGAGAACTGATTAAACTATAGCTCTGATACCACTAAATGTAACACCCCTAACCCATATCCGTTGTCAGAACAAGGTTTTGGAGCATTACTGAAACTTTCAAAACATTTTTAGATAATTAATGTAAATTACTATTCATTAATTGAGATTTATTCATAATGTCCCTTTAATGGACCCTCGAGGTCCAATACAAGCATTAGAATCGAGTTGGGACTTAATCAGGACCTCTAAGAATTTTTTTATGAAATTTTCAAAATTTTTCCAAGATGCAGGGCTCACACGCTCATGTGGTCCAAGGGACACGCCCGTGTGACCCTAGGACATGCCCGTGATGGAGGCCGTGTTCGATCCCGTGTAACTCTCTGACTTGTGAACACGGCCGTCTGGTTAATTAATCAAATTCGAAATTAGGTGCAGGTTTCACATAGCCAAGACACACGCCTGTGTTCTAGGCCATGTAGCACACATGGCCGAGACACACGCCCGTGTCTCTGCCTGTGTGCTCAATTCAGAGCATTCTGTTTCTTAAAAGTAAGGTGCAGAGGACACACGGCTTGACTACATGCCCATGTACTCAGCCATGTGTCACACACAGCCTAGACACACGCTACCCGTGCGGACAAAATAAAGCCATTTCCTAGCCTCATTTGTCACCCAAATTCACCATTTTGCCTGCAACAAACCATACCAAGTACAATTCAACCATTCTAAGCATTCAAATTAAGTAATTTCCATCATTCAACATGGCATATCATTTCATGCATACATGTCTATAATCTCACCTTAGTTAAGTCCTCAAGTTAGACATAATTGGATCAACTACTTAACATATATGTAGCTACCATAGTTTGACATTACAAGTATGCTAAAACAACCCATTACTAGCCATTCCAATGGCTAGGTTACAAGCATCATTTACATTTACATGCCAATATGGCCAATATATCCTATACATGCCATTACAGCCATAATTGATTTACCATATTGTACAGACATGAGCCAATGAATAGTGTGAGTGATCTCCACTGAGCTTCCAATCCAACGAGCCTCTAATTTACTCGAAAACAGGGAAATAAAACTAAGTAAGCAAAAAATGCTTTGTAAGTTCATATAACATGGTACTTAACTTACCATTCATTCTATTTTGAGGTAACTATGTAAGGCATAATCAATCAATTTGACCTCAAGCCCTACACACATTCTCATTGCCCTTGTTAGTCATATATTCCATAATATCATCAAACATATATGGGCTCAACAACCATCAAGTTTCCATGCACATATGCTTTTCACAACATGTATTCTTTTAACGTGTGTAAATCATCTCTTTATATTACAAGTATAATTTCATAATAGTTCATTTCGTATCAGAATTTTACTCACATTACTCGGAATATCAAGGTCACTATTAGTACACTCAAGGTGCACAAGTCTATAATCAAGAATGAATATATATTCATCAAATAAAATCCATGTACAAATATCATCATCTCATGTTTTCATATATCATTTGTCAAGTATCGTCATTTTCTTGTATTTCAGACAGATACGTGTAATAACTCATTTTATCATTCATATCTTCTCATGTCTGGAATTGTCACCCATTGAATTTGTTCAGAATATTAATGGATACGCAAGAAATACATTCGAGGTGTACGAATCAGGATCCGTCAATTCATGTCCAATGGTATCCATAAGGTACTATATCAGGGAGTACACTCTCAAGCCACACATCTATACAACAGGATTACCAGTCCAGGCTAAATCCTTTTATGTCATATGCTCTAAGGAGCTTGATCTGGATTACCCGTCCAGGCTAAATCCAATCCATAACATGTGCTCGAGAGGACTTATATCAGAATTATCCATCCGGGCTAAATGTTTTCTATAATAAGGTCAATAGGATTACTCGTCCGAGTTGAATCCCGTTAGCAACAAATGCAGGACCTCATTCATTTTGGGAAATCACATATCCACCGATTTTTCATTTTATTCAACCGAGATTTAAACATTTTTCTCAAGCATTATTGGTATGTGATTATTTCATCCACAACATTCATGTAATTCAAATAAACACATTTCACATTCATTTCTAGCATATAAGTAACATTCTCATCGTTTATCCTTTATCGTCTATCGGGCATTATCATTTAATTTAAACATTTTTATTTATCGGGCTTGATCGGATATGTAATCATTTCACATATTTATGACATTTATACAATTTACGTAAACACAATCAATGCAATCATGTAAATAAACTCAATTCAGTTACACGAACTTACCTCGACAAAGGTTCGTGTACAAACATCTACTAATTTGACATTTTCCTCGTTCTAGCTCCGAATTTGGTCTATCTAGATCTATACGAGTAAATTTAACATCAAATTCACACATCTCATATACATTTGAACTCATATTACATCCTAGGAAAAATTATCATTTTGCCCCTAACTTTTCCAAAAATTCCCATTTCGTCCCTGGGCTCGGAAAATAAAATTTGTGCAATTTACTCCATATTCCAAGCGTAACCAAAATTCCATTACAAAATTTACAGCACATGTATTCATAAAAATTCAGCATTTTTCTTCAATTTCACAACTTTACATTTTAGTCCCTAAATCATATTTTCATCAAAAATCTTTTTATAAAAGTTGTTTATCTATCAACAATATTTCATTTTCTACCATAAATTTCTAATTTTCAGCATATACATCCATGACCCATTTTCCATACTTTGATAACTTCTCAAATTGATCCCCCAAATAGATAGATTAGACTATCTCAGTTTCAAAAATATAAAAATTACTAAAAACGAGGCTTGATTACTTACCTAAATAAGCTTGATAAGTATTCTTAATCTCTCCTAGGGTTTTCGTGGAAATATTTGGGGAAGATGATATGAAATTGTTTTATTTTTCATTTAATTAAATTGTCATTTAATAACTTTTCATCTTTCCAATTTAGTCCTTAGCCTTTTTTTATTTTTCCATGGATGAGTCATACCAAAATATCTACATATTTTCTTAAATGGTCTAATTACCATATAAGGACCTTAATTTTTGAATTCCATAGCTATTTAATCCTTATTTCTACTTAGAATTCAACTTTTGTATTTTATGCGATTTGGTCCTTCTCGAAATTAAGCACATAATCGGTAAAATTTTCTTATCAAAATTTTCACATGACATGTCTATCATAATACGGACCGTATAATAAAATAAATATAATTTTTATTTTCGACTCAGATTTGTGGTCCTGAAACCACTGTTCTGATTTCACCGAAATTGGGTTGTTACAAATTTAATTTCAAATATTAACAATAAATATTAAAAAGAGTAAAAGAGAGGAGAGATTTGTATTTAGAGATATCAATTGAGCGTAGAAACATAAAATCCTGTAACAGATGTTAAGCGATTGTCGATTGGATGCAAAGAACACTAATAATTGAAGTAATAAACTAAAACTAGAGTGGAAATTAAAAGTAACAAAGTTTAAATAGATAAATCCCAAATAACAAACCATAATATACGAATAGAAATTAAAAACTAAGGAAAAACTCCCCTTTAAACCTAATAAAATTGACTAATCATAATTGATTGAAGTTGTATGGAAGAAAAAACCCTTAGCAAATTAAATGGCCTCATTGTAGCATTATCGTGACACCCTTAGGTTGATGTCACGACATCGAAGGCAAAATGCTCCTTAGGTGGTCTGGAGTTGGTGTTGCGACATCCAAACTGGGTGTGGCAACATCAAGGGCAATCCACTAACTCCTTGGCTCGACTTGGTGTCTTGCACACTTAATCAACATGTTAGTTTTCCCTTAGGCTCGATTGGCCTAAAAGGTCATACAACACTAAAAATTGTTCATCTTATTAACTAAGTACTAAAACGAAAAATTAACTAAAAGAATAATAAATTGCTAAAAAATAAGCTTGCTAAGTGTTAAAAAAGGACTTAATTTTCCACAATGAATTATGGCGATCAAATACAAGAAAATATGGAACTAAAAAGAAAGGAATATGGAAATAAGAAGAAAAGTTGTCGATAACGATTTTGCATGCAATAGTATTGTTAAAATAATGAAAGAAAATGAGAATCTTAAATAAATTTGTTAAGAAATATGACATGAACTAGATTGGCCAAAATGAAAAGGTGCAATTCAAGTATAATTAAATTCGTAAAGTTTCTGGACTAGTAGTCTAAACGTCTAAAGGTATAAATCCAATGGGGGTATAAATTAGTAGTTTTGTGGAAACAAAATAAAAAAATGAAGTTTTTCGCAAATTCCTAACATTGATTATAAGAATATATAACATTCTTTTGTGGTAGATTCAATAAATCTTTAGATATCTCATTAGTCTCGCAATTCATGAAATATTTGACATGTGTCTAGTTTTTATTGTTACAAAATTTATTTGAATCACTATATTGTGAAGTTTATTTTAAAATCCTTAAAGGAGTTAAAATGCTAGAAAAATGTATTGAGAAATATTCAATTTATGGATAGAATTGATTAGAAGTTATCTATTTTTATAGAAGGATCGTGATCAAAGTTTGTTATGATTATTGTTAGAACTCCATAAAAGATCAAAATATATTTCTCCAAAATTCTTCCCCACTAATGACTTTCAGAAGAATGATGATATAAACGTTTATCAAACTCGTTCAAGTGATCATTTGAAAAGCTAGTATTCAATATTAGAATAAGTAGAGTATGAGATATTATGTGATATTGTCATGATGGGGAGTAAATATACATTGTTTTCTTTTTCCCTTAACCGAGGTTTTGTCTCATTGGGTTTTCTTAGTAAGATTTTTAATGAGGCAACATGTTATGTGTATTATAGATATGTGTACTCTTTTTCCTTCGCTAAGAATTTTTTTCCCTGGGATTTTTATCTTAGTAAGGTTTTAACGAGGTATCTATCAATGGACATCTAAGGGAGAGTCTTATAAATATTTTATTATTATGGAAGTGGGTGTCCATTAGGATAAGAAATTTGATGTATAGGACTCTAATGTCCATTAGAAGTAGAGTTTTATATTAATTATATTTCTTATGTCTATAAATATAGACATTAAAGAAGCATTGTAAATATTTTCATTGATGAATTATTTAGTTTATAAAAGTACTTTTTGACAAAAATGATAAATACTATCAAACTTTTCAAAGCACTTTTCAATCTCAAAGATAAATCAACTTTTAATAATATATTTCAAATTTTGTATTGATTTAATTTTGAGAAATTTCTTTTATGTTCATGTTCATGTTATGATTCATTCATGATATATTTTACATAATTTTCGTAGTAATTCAATTTAAAAAGAACGTAGTTGTGGCATGTTGATGTTATTTTTGATGTGCTGAAAAATATTTCAATTTTATGTAATATTTTTTTTTGGGGTAAAAAACAAGAAAACTAAGTCTTGAACCAATACGTATTAAAGAGCACGAATACAGTAGTAATAATGCCAAGCTTATCGCCTAATAGAGTATCAACAGCATAATTTGCTGCACGATAATCCTTACTGCACAGCTCTCTTGGATCATTGCATGTTGCCCTCAGAAGTCAGAACTCGATTTTAGCTAACCACTTACCGTCACTTTCTAGGATAGCTGCTTTAAAATTCAATAATTAGTCCTACATTCATTGATGTTATTTTAATTTATATATACTATTATTTAAATTTTTAATTTAGTGTCATAAGTTAACTCGACATCAATTTAAAATGTGTTTGTTTTATAGAAAATATTTTTTTATTTTTACAAGAAGATTTTCTTTATGAATAATTTTATTTTTATATAAAAATTAATTTAAACCGAGCTTAATATTATTTTATTAATAATATTTTTTAAATTTCTTTTAAAAATACTAATGTAACACCTCCAAAATCCTTGTGCTAGAGTTTAAATAATAAAATTTATGAGAAAATAAGAGTTATTAATCATAGTAGAATAAAGCACATGTCTGGAAAATAAAGTATAGATCGGGAATTTTCAGTAAGGACTAAATCAAATTTTAGTAAAAGTGTAAGGACTAAAATATAAATAGACCATAAAAAGAAAATAATAGAAAAACAATTAATTATTTTATGTAAAGATAAAATTGATAATATATTGATATTTATAAAATAAAAATCAGGGTATAGATTAAATTGTAATAGAAAAGAAGTTAGGGAAACTAAAGGTGAAATTTTACCATTAAGTGAAAAAAAGGACTTAATTGAAATTATACCATCTAAAATAATATTTATCTTTTTATATTTTTATAATACTTAAAATGGAATGGTTTTTTAAAATTTCCCAAATCAGTATCTACTGTAGGCTTCAACCTGATCCACGATGTACATTGTCATGTTTGTTTCTTTGGCATATAAAAAAGTGAGTGTATATTTGTTTTCGTGGTTCTGTTGAAGTTAGTTTTTTCTTTTTTTCCTCTTAAGATTGAATTTGAGAAATAACGTAGTGCTATTTTGATTTTATTATTTATTTTTAAAATTTAATATTTATTTAGTTTCTAAATTTTTAATAATTTTTAAAAAATTTAAATTATGACATCATTATTGCCACATGTTTCACTCTTAGAGCGCCATATGATTCAAATTTAACACCTTTAAAAAAATATCAAAGCTCTTGATGAAACGAAATGAAATGAAAATTCAAATACCACTTAGTATAAAAAAAATGATAAGTACTAACTTGGGAAAATGTGCCAAATACATATTAAAATATCATTATACTAAAAAAGGCCCATTTCTTTATTTAAGGAAATGGGCCACTTTAAATTTTATTTATTGAAATGGGCCAAAAAATTCAAAATGCGCCTACGTGAAAGTATTTTAATAGGAAATTTCATAAAAGCATGCTCTATTCACAAACTAATTTTTAAAAAAATGTTATTTTTTAAAAATATTATAAAAATAGACCAATTTTTTAAAAATTTACGAGAACAAACTTTTATAAAGACCCAAAGTGACAACACAATTTTTTTTTATTTTAAGGTGTCACCAATTAATACGGAAATAAAACTTATAAAATAGATCTTTATATAGACCCAAAGTCTCATTTCCCATATTTTCTTAAAAATATGCGATGTGAAATATGTGTATATATAGAGCGATGAATAGGTTTGCAACTTGTTCCTAGACGATGTGAGATTTCTTCCTCTTTTAACTAATAACATAAGATTAAATGTTACACTATATTTTATAATTTTTTTACAAAACAAATTCTATTTTTTAATATTTTATTAACATTTTCTCATATTATAAAATTATCTTTTGAGATTTTTAATCTTGTTGCATTTTAGAATTGTTAGCATATACAAAAGGACTATTTAAAAAAAGTTACACATATAAAACTTGTATATGCAATAATCTTCTATTCAATTTTATATGTTTGAAGTTAATATTAATGCAATTCTGTTTTTTAAAATAATTTTCTATTATTTAAATTTAGAAGTTATACTTTTAATTTTTTATTATTTATTTTATTTTATTTTATGAATGTTTGATTAATAAATAAATGGTGAGCATTTGGTACTCAAATAGTACATTTTTTTATAATTTTAAAAAATTAATATATCTTTTTTAACTATTTATTTATTTTTAATATTTTACTATACTCATTAATTTTTTAATTCTAATTTTAATTTAATCTTCATCACCTAATGAATGCTGATAAATTTATTTCATATGTATTTTAACTAGATAGATAATCTATTTAAACATAGTATATAGTTATGTTAAACAAGTTTTTTTTATAGAAATATATAATATACATAAAATATAATAATTATTTTTCATATGTTTACATCTAGATTAAATTACATTGGTAGTTACTTAACTATGATTTTTTGGCTATCGAATTATAAAAACTTACAAAATGATCACTCAACTATTAGTATTTTTTAATATTTTACCATACTCATGTTATATTTTATAATTTTTTTACTTATAGAGTTTAAAAGTTTTATTTATAATGTAACAAATGTTAACTTTTTATATAAAAAAAAAGGTTAAACTCTATAAGAAAAAAAAATTAAATATAGTGTAACCTTTAATCTTATGTTGTTAGTTAAAAGAGGAAGGAATCTCACATTGTTTAGGAACAAGTTGCAAACCTATTCACGAGTCGATATATACACATATCTCATATATCACATTGTTTAAGAAAACGAGAGAAAAGAGACTTTGAGTCTATATAAATATATACTTTATAAGTTTTATTTCCATATTAATTGGTGACACTTTAAAAAAAAATTGGCATTGCCACTTTGAGTCTTTGTTAAGGCTTATTCTTATAAAATTTTTTTTAAAAAAAATTGGTCTATTTTTATAATATTTAAAAAAAGTGACTTTTTTTGAAAATTTAATTCGAGGACGAGCAAAAGTGCACCCACGTCAGCTTGTTTTTGCTGACACGGGGCAAAGCGCGTCCCTGTCAGTGCACTTTTTTTAAATTTTCCCTTAAAACGTTTCCACGTAGGCGCGTTTTGTGTTTTTTGGCCCATTTCAATAAATAAAGTTTAAAATGACCCATTTCTGTAAATAAAGTAAGAAATGAGTTTTTTTTTAGTAAAATGGTAATATTAAAGCCTATGGTAGAACTTTTCATAGTTATTATATTTTAACTGATAAGTTAGTCTTGAAAAATTAAGTTCTAGATTTAAGTTATAAAATTTGTTTGATATTTACTTAAAATTAATTATGGAATATAATTAAATTATTTGATAAATATGAAATTTAAATTATAAAAAATTATATTCTACATTTTATCCTTAATTTTTAAATATTTTACCTTGTTCTAGATAAAAATTAAAATTTTAAACGTAAAATTTTTATTGGATAATATACCAATTAAAATAAATAAAGTAAAATTAAAATATTTGAAAATATTCTCCATTAAATGACAAGTAACTCTTATCTACTTATTATTTTTTACACTTTTTTGTAGAAAAAATTTCTATCGGATTGCTTTAATTTTAAATTATCATGAATAAAAAATTAAATCATTGAAAATATTAACATCTATACAGTACACATAAAAGTAATGTCCAAATCATTCCTTTTTGACACCTGTCAAAAAAAAAGCTCTCATTTAGTTTTAGATTTTAAAACAATGGTTTGATTTCAATTATAATCCTTAAAATATGTTCAAAATTCAAATCTATATCTAAAGGAATGCCTTGGGGCCTTCTTATAGGACACGTTATGTCCTACTTTGTAGATTATAAAATAACGGTTGAATTGCAGTTATGATCTCTTTACTTTTAAATTTATATAATAATAGTTAAATTTCAATTTCAATCTCTATACTATATCATTAAATACTCTCCATTTTAAGATGATGACCAAATTCCAGTTTTGATCCTTTTTTATTATAAAACAATAGTCTAATTTTAATTTTACGTCTATATTTAATTTTTTACATAATTTGATCATTTTCAAGATTTATTTATATAATTTACATACTAATTGTATACAATTATTTCATTTATTA
The DNA here is from genome assembly GCF_007990345.1 of Gossypium hirsutum. Taxonomy (NCBI): domain Eukaryota; kingdom Viridiplantae; phylum Streptophyta; class Magnoliopsida; order Malvales; family Malvaceae; genus Gossypium; species Gossypium hirsutum. The sequence continues at coordinate 70,084,556 of NC_053427.1, forward strand.
ATTTATTTTTGAATTATTTTATGAAAAGATTGATCCACATTAAATACTATATCAGGTTTTAATTCTATCACATTGTATTTTTAAAATCATAACCCAAGTTACTGTTAATGGTTTATTATTAGAATAAAGCAAAATGAAATTAACAGAGCTTTGCTATTTGTTCATTGTTTCATTATTTAGCACAAGTACGAACAATTCAAATCGAAACCACTGCCGAAGCTTATCCCAACTGTACTAATTAGTTCAATTCCCAATTACACACTTGTCAATGGGCCCAACCATAAAGTCAGTTGACTCGATTTCGGAGAATCCATATCAAAACTTACCTAATACAGGAAAAACTCCATCCTTGACCAAGTCTACTCATAGCTACAACAAGTTTGATGATAGCTGAAACCTCACTAAGTCAAAGATTAGCGATCATTTGGTAATCTGTAGCATGGGTCTATTCCTATAGGGAGAATATAATATATATATGCAGTTTATATATACTTTTAAAACAATTTTTATATTGCTCTTCTTAAATATCAGACAACAAACATGAACATTACCAGGTGCATAAAACTTCCAAGATGACCACCAGATAACAAACATGATGAAACGAAGAAAACGGCTACAGACAAAAAAGAGACGCAAATCCCACCTTAAAGAAAGGGAATGAGTATACACTATACATAGGTAAAAAGTACCATGGAAGTCATTGTATTATGAGTCGGAATGCATTCGCTCCATTTACTCAAAAAATGAGCAAATTAATCCCTGCACGTTAAATAAAAAAGTACAGGAACTAATTTGCCTATTATTGAGTAAAAGAAACAAAATGCATCTGATACATAGTAAAGTTGCCTCCATGGTACTTTTACCACTATATATAAATATATATTATGTAATCATGCAAATATACTTTAAGAGACAAAAATGCCATTCAACATATGCCTCGATATGCTAGGTTTGCTCAACATCAAATATTTGACAAAGATCCCAATCTCCAATTATAAGGGGTAGCTGAACCTTCTATGATCTCTGGTAAAAAATGGATGTCTTAGTGCTTCTCTAGCTTTAAGTCTGTCAACTGGATCGTACTGTAGTAGCCCTTGCAAGAGATCAATCAAATCACCAGCAGAATGATCGACATGCTGCATTATTAAGTTCTACAACAGAAATATAAAATAATGAGGATCCAAGAGTGGTTTAGAGGCAAAAATCAGAGAAGACAAAAGCTTGTAACACGCCCAAAGTTTCGAAAACTAAATAACAACTTTAAAGACCAACATACAAGATGATACAGCTGGTCTCAAAAGCATATGGTTAAATCTTTCAAAATAAGAACAGGCAAAGGGTCACAGGATCTTTCAAGATAAAGCCTTGATAGCAAAAGCAATAGACTAAATTCTACCATTTGATAGTAGTCCTAAAATGGGTTTCAATGAGATGAACATCAAAAGCAGCAAATATAGTTACCGTCAACACCAAGTGAGTTCAGATAATTGCCAAATGAGTTAAAAGAAGTAATACTCATGATAACATACAGGCAGGCGAGGCAGTTTCCCAACTGCCTTCAGGCTTTCTCTTGAAGTAGCACCATCAGGCCAATCCAACCGTGTGCCCCTCTGAAAATATTTCTCAGCACGACAACTGCAACAATATCAGGCACAGTGAAAGAACTTCCTCAGCAACAAATTCACTAGAATAAGCAGAATAATCACTCTTACTCGGCTCTAAGCACCATATGTTGGGGTAATGGCCCTAAAACCCTCTCCATCATGGCAAGATGCTCTAGGTTCTCATGAGTTTGAAAAAGTGCCTCACCCTGCTCATGAACAATATACAACACTTAAGGTCATAACCTCTCTTGAAAGTAAATTACAACATGCTCTGGATTCTAACACATCAATCATGAAACTTTTAAGTGGGCTTCCTATTTTATGATGAACATTGCAAAGCAGACCAAGTTCTAGTTACCTTATAATGAGATTTATCTTCTAGAGGGTAGATCATACCTAATGAGATTTATCCACTTGATACATCTTTGCATCATTTTTAATCTCATCAACTAATAACTAGCTCAACATCGGTTCCAAAAAGACTCTTTCTAGACACAACTGTAATTTGTTCCAGCATTCAGTAAGACCAATAAGGTAATAGCTTGTACTGCACATATTCACTTACAGAGCAAAGTTCAACCAGTATGCAACCCACACTCCACAAGTCACATGGATAGTTCCATCCAAGACCTGCAAAAATGACAAAAGATGTTAAGAAAATGTGCACAATAGCAAAAAAAAAAAAAAAAAAAAAAGGAAAGAATCTCAATGATGAAGATGATGATAACCAAGTATGACTTCTGGTGCACGATAATGTCGAGTTGACACAACATAGCTATGATCTTGGTGTTCAAATGTTGTACTCCCAAAATCAATCAGCTTTATTGCGCTTGACTTTGGCAGATTCTTAAAATAAGAACCATCTTTGGTAGAGCGTGATAAAAACTAGAGCACATAAAAGAACACTTTTTAAGAAATCAGAATTCAATGATGCTTCAGCTTAATAGTACATAAACTATGAAATAAGCAATCCCCAATAATGCACACCAATACCAAATAGAATCGTAGGGAATAGAAAAATGAAGGAATACCTTATAATCTGGCACCTGTATATATTCGGAGGAAACAAGCAGAATGTTTTCTGGCTTCAAATCAGTGTGAATTAATCGCAAATCATGCATAACTGCACATTTGAAAAAGAAAATCAGTTAATTTAACAAGATGCAAAACTAACAAAACTTTATCTATTTTAGGATGATGAATACATTACCAATGACCCCAACCTTGTCTAGTCAAAACTAAGATGGTTCTAATTTTTATTTCTTTTTCAAATAGTAGAAGCTTATCTAAAAGGGGGGTTGAGCATCAAGTAGATAGAATACAGATCAAGCAGTGCAAGAATTATCCACACACATGCTACAGACTCCAAAATTTGTCTGCCAAGCTCCCGAACAAGATCAATGGGAAATGAACGGTAGCTGTTTTTGTGGAGAAAATCGTATAAGCTAGGTCCAAGCCTCTCAAATACCTGTTGAAACCATTTCAATTCATCCGCAAGTTTTTTAACTCACAGAATATTTAGGAATGAAAGAGCTTGCATTGCCCCCCCTCAAATTAATCAAATAGCAAATACCAATAAATACTTACAATACAAATATGATTACGATAGTCAAACCAATTCCGTATTTGCACACAACTGCAAGGAATGAAACCACTTATACCAATCACTTCAATTTCTACAATGAATAAGAGGACGGGAAAGGAAGAGATATCCTTACCGAGCACCACTCATATCATGCCTAGCAAGTCTTCGAAGGACATCAATTTCAATCATAGCAGCTTCACGATACTTGTGAATGGAGCGGACAATTTTGATGGCCACAACTTCTTGCCTTTCATTGTCAAAACACTCCAACACTTGACCAAATGTTCCTGCAAAAATACCATTCATATAACAAAATCCATGTCAAGTAAAAATCCAAAATATCTACATGGATTAGAACATTAAAATGTTAATGCAATGGATACTGCTCCCCGTGACTGCAAAAACTAGGATTCATAACAAAAATACTAACCTTCACCCATTTTATTGAGAATCTTGTCTGCGAACAAGAAGAAAAAAAAAAGAAGTGAATTTGAATATGACATACATGAGGATATTATACAATAGTAATCAAGGTGTTTAGCTTGTTGATTATATAATTTCATTCCAAGATATTCATGATAGTTTAAGATTTACTGGGCGCAAGCGCTATGAACAAAAAACTGTGATCAAATCGGCATAAAAAACACATACTATAGTCAATTTTACAATAAGAGAGACAAAATTACATCGAGGAGTTAGACTTTCTCCAACGGCGAAAACATAATGGCTATCTTTATCATCAGGTCTCCAAGGAGGAGACCCATTATGAGGAATCCCCCTGTGAAACATATTATTAGGATATGAAAAATTAGAGATCCCTGCATTCCCGAATTCCTGACTGCAATGTATTGTTGGAAGAACCTGCGAGCCAAAATAACAAAATAAAAAATCACAACAAACTCATTTCTCTAATCTACATGAAATCTAAACAAAAGTATTAATTCTGAGTGTAGATCACTGATCATCCCATTGCAGTTAATTTTCTGTAAAATTATTTAGGATCTGTAAAATCGCAATGTCAACAAGATTTGATGGAAATTAAAGGGAAAAAATAGGGAAATTAGTCAAATTAACACATCAATGCAAGACATTGAAAATTAGCATTTATTTTGCGAATAATTCCCCAAGACGTAAGAGTAAAATTTGAAAATTTAAACAAAATAAAGGAGAAAAAAAAACAAAGAAACTTTTATCTTTGACCTTAGGAGGAGGAAGAGGAGGGGGCATATCCCATGTTAATCTGGGCCTCTTCCTGGGACGTTTATCCATATTATTGTGAGGAAACTCTATTATCCTTTGCGTCTCCATTTTTTCTTTCCCTATTTTTTTTCTCGTTCTTTTTTCTGTTTACAATTCAAATTCCAATCAATTCACAGAAAAAAAAATCAGGAACTCGTAGAATTTTAATATTTTGATGTAAGGAGTCGTAGATTTGACCCGAAATACTAAAAATTGAAGAGAAGATTAATGGATTTGGGAGATTTCTGAAACCCTAATCATGTTTTTGGGGAGGGGCTAGAGATGAGCTAGACGCCTAAACCAGGAGGCGGAGAGAATCTAACCCAAATCAAAGTTAACTGAACTCTGAGATTATCAATGGTTAAAGTGGGACCCTAGTTTTTTAAAAATTGTGGCCCAACTAGTTAATTGATGCGTGTAGATTAGTGGAGTCGAGATGTCACTAATGGGTTGAGCTCATGAGAGTGGGTTTTAGAGTAGTGGGCTGCCCCTCAGACACCAAATTTATCGCTCCATTTTCTTCAAATTGGAAAACTCCTCTTTTATGGGTTTATTATTATTATTTCTTTTAAAGACTATTTCGTTCTTTTTTCTCATTTCAAAATATTATCACAAATCAATTTTCTTCTTTCGAGGTTCACCAACATCACTATCCTAATTTGTTTTGGAAAATTCTATTATTTTGTGCATATATTTAGTATGTTTATTGACAATTGTATATGTTAAAAATATATAGATTTTTTTTTCAAATATATGTTTGGTGGTTTAATTAGTAAAATAGTTGAGGTGGTGGATTAATTAGGAAAATAGACAAAGTCTGCATCCTAGAGGTCCGACTTTGAAGTTGACACCTCTGAGGATCGACTTTCAAATTACAAAATTGAAAGTCAATCCCCGAAGGTGCCGACTTCACAGCAACAACCCGTGAGCGTGCATGTAAATGAAGGAAAGAAAGGAAAATGCAGAACCTGTTGCAGCATTCATGAAAGCAAGAAAATGGAGTATTTTGTTTGCATGCAACGAAGCAAAGAAATAATGAATATGTGAGCAAGCGTGCATGAAAGAAGCAGCAAAAGTATATTAGCATGCAGAAGTAAAGAAATTATTGAAGCATACAACTGGTAAATAATTAAGGTAGGTAAGTATAGGTTAATTAGTATTTTTCAATGAAAATTTTAAATATTATGCAATTTAGTCTTTTTAGTTTTGTGTATAAAAATGGACAACTCTTCTCTTATTTTCATCAAATATTTTTTCTTCTCTCAATTTCTCCCAACATCTTTTTCTTCTTTCATTTTCTTTCCAACACAATATATTTATAATAAATTCTCTACAAATCCATCACTAACAAATTGTTCTTTTAATTTTTTTTAGTTGATAAAATGTGAGATTTAGAGATTTGTTAAATGTTGGTTATCATATTTGATTTTTTTTATTTTAGATTTTAGTATCTTACTAGATTATTATATTTTAGTATATTATTTGCTTAAAGGATGATATATTAACAATTATCATTGTTAAATTTGTTTAAAATTTAAGTTTATTTTTTTAAATAAAAGGGAAAATATTGGTATATTGAAATATTATAGTATATTATTATTTTATTGTTTGCTTGAAGGTTATTACATTGATATATTTTATTAATTGTTTGTAGAATAATCGGTTTATTTTTTATTTAAATGTTAAGGCATTTTTAAGTTTTGTATATTTTGTAATTTTTTTATTATTTAAACTCTTAAACACCAACTCGGTTAAGAAACGAGAATGTTATTTCGTAATTAAATTAAGTAATATTATTTGGGGTATTTTAATCTTTTTACTATAAAAAACTAAAAAGATATACATATGTTGGGATTCAAATCCACATCAATTGTATTTGTAAAAATTTTAATTTACCACTCAACTGAAACTTTATTTTAATATTTTTTTACATTTTTATTTTATTATTAATTTAAATGTTTGATACTAATTGGAAATACATTACAAATTTTGTAACAATGACCAGTGGAGGAAGTTTGTTGAGATACGAAAGTAGACATAATTCATCACGTATTGATCAATCAGTAAAATCTTGTAACTGGAAATTTCTTTGCATGCAAAAAATTGATTTTTTTCAAAATTTTATATTAAGAAGTTTTTGTTTATTTTATTTAAAAATTAGAAATAACTAATATACCTATTTTATTACAAGCACTGTTAGAGTCAGATAAAAGAAGGCACATCATCTGATATTGGAATTTGGGTATCGAGGACCCGCATTCAACAATTGTGCCATATCTTATTAATATTGGGCTTTTTAACGTGACTTTCACGCAACATTGGGAAAGGATTCTTATATTGGTTACAATGTTGGTTGAACATTGGAGGCTTGAAACGCATACGTTCCATTTTTCGTACGGAAAATGCACGATAACATTAAAGGATATGGCACTACACCTTCCTACTAATAGTCAACCTATGATTAGAAGGTGCGACATTTATGAGATTTGTGTTAAGTAATTCGGCATGGCTCCGAAAGGTGAATACATAAAAAGTCTCCGTTTGAAAATGAACATAATTTTATAGTGAATGAAAATTCGAGTTCAAAGGAAATCAAGGAAGCTAAAAGAGCATATGTTCTATGCTTGATAAGAGGAATGTTGATGCTAAACAAATCCGATAATTTGGTTCATGTGGCATATCTTCCATTGATAGCTAGTTTGGAGTAATGTATGGGCTACAGTTGGGGTTCAGTTATCCTTGAATTCTTATATTGGGAGATGTGTCAAGGTGTATTAAATGGGGTAGGTGATGGGGGGTTGTATAATGTTGTTACAATCCTGGGCTTAGTATAAACTACCATTACTTACCCCAGTTACAAGCGCCTACATTTAATACCTTTTATTGACAAAGTAAATGATTTTTTTTTCTATTTGATTGCATTTACAATGTAATTAATTTTTTTTAATTAAATGGCTATTTTTATTTGAACATACTATACAGATGGAGACACGAGATACCCAACACTGGAATTGGAACTGAAATTGTTGCCTCGTTGAGAATGAAGATAGAAGTTAATCCCAAAAAAATGTAGATGACATCATCTCTGGTGCACTATACTTTTCTGTTTCAAAGTATCGAATACCTAATAAAATCTAATATGTTGATAATTTGTATGCAGTTTAATTGGATGCCTTACAACACAACCGGTGTCATTAACAATGTACCTAATGATGTCTACTCATAGTAAGAGAGATGGCGTGCTACTGGTTCGATTATATGCTTTGCGATAATCGAGTGGTATCAACCTGACGGGGTGTTGCAACAGTTCGGGTTTAGACAAGGCATTTCTGATGCTCCCCAAAACTTAGACCGACTTCATAATTTGGATAGGGGGAGCATCATAATGAAGATTGGGTCCGCAGATATTCTTAATATATTTTTATATGGGATGCAAGAGGCATACAGATTCGATTTATTGAACTAATTAGAAATAATTCTTTCAATCCATCCTGAGATTTTCTGGTCTAGATATAATGAAAATGGAAAGTCATTTTTGATTAGTTAACCATGTAGGATATCGGGCTTAATCCAACTTCTGATGAAATTCATTCTTATTGGAAACAAGAAGTTCATTTCGAGGATGCAGAATGTGAAGCTGCTGAATAACAACAACAGAAGGAAAACACTACTTCAACAGCTTAGTACTGTGCTACCACCTCAACATATAGAGGTAGAGTTGGATACAGTTCAACCACTTCGGAGGGACAATCTGATGTACACAACCCCAATTTTAGGCATTGTACATGTTTACAAAACATCCACCGATGTTAGATCTTGGGCCTATTGGATATGGAATGGGATTTATGAGTACACCAACAAGTCTATTCATGATCTAGTACGGAGTTGGGTTTAGTGGATGGAATACCAGTACACTAGCAGGTCCAACAATGGACCCATTCAAAGCTAGGTCTAGTGGTTGGAATACTAGTACACCAGCTCAACCAATTGTGTACAACTACAGTACTCCAGATCCTATGGTAGAAATGAGTAACAATTAGCTCGAGGAATGTCAACAACCACAAAGAATCCAATGTCTTCCTCGTCATTACCATTCGACCACACCTTGGCATAGGCTGGAGTTGTGATTTTTTTGTCTAATATGAACTTTAACATGTTAATATATTAAAATTTTATTTTTATTTTATTTTTTCAATTGTTTATGTTCTTATTGGTTTGTTTTGAACATTTTGCTTTTTACAAGTTGTGATTTTTTTTCATTTTATTTTTTCCTTTAGTTAATTGTTATATTTTAGATTAATGTGATTAACATGTTAGTATATTGTTAATATTGCTATATATTAAGGTGATTAATGAGTTGAATTACAATCATTGGTGTTGATACATGGTATCAACAAAGATAAAGAAAGAGGAGAGGGGTGGTGTCAAAGAAGGTTGGTTCACCTATTCTAAGGTTGAGACATAGAAAAGTAAAGGGATTCAAGTAGAAAAGGGATAGAACTTTAGTGTGTTAAGGTTTTGTGTGTGGAGAGGAGTCCCTCTACTATGTTAGTAATTGGGGTATTTATAGGTAAGTAAGGGTTCCTACCCAATTATGCTACGTAGTGGGCCATGGGTAGGCCAAAGGAGATCCAATCGAGTCCAAGTTGAAGTAGGGATATAACAATAGTCCCCCCAATCAAGAGGTAGGTTATAAAATGACCGTGCCTTGAGACCATCAACAAGCTATCCCAATAGGTGATAGTTGTTGCAAATAAAGTGATACATACATGGATGGGTGAAATTTATTAAATACCATTCACAAAAGTTGCCAATTTTCAAGTTTAGAAAATCAGTAGACACTTAACGACTTTTTAAATGGGATCTAGGCATTTCTGAGTTGAGATGTCTCATAGCATTCGAAAATCTATCTCTTATCTTTGAGAAAAAAATTTGAATCACTTGATTTTGAGTTTGGGAGCTCAAGTTATGACCATTTTAATTAAGACTTTCACTAACCTTAACTTGAATCTGTCTGGTGGACTTGTTTCATTCTTTCAGGAATTTGTTCATCCTTTGAGAGAAGCTCAATTAACCCATTCCACCTATAATAAAGATCCTTTCTCATTCAATTAAAGACAAGTTCGAAGATGAATCTTTTCGAGGAAAGGGGGAATGATACATGCATAGATGGGGAGAAATTTATTAAACACCATTCACCGAAGCTACCAAATTTTAAGTTTGTAAAATCAATAGACTTGCAATAACTTTTTGGATGAGGTCTAGGCATTTTGGATTCAGATGTCTACATATAGTTCGAAGATATATCTCTTATATTTGGAATTCACTTTGAAGTACTCGATTTCGAGTTTTGGAGCTCAAGTTATGACTATTTTAGCGAAGACTGTGCAACAGAATTTCTGGATGGGATTATTATGGAAATTATGAGTTTTGAGATTTTAATTCGAGTTTAAATTATGTTGGGTTCAATTTTTAGGCTTAATTTTTATTATATATGAACCCATTATTTTATTTATTAAGTTTTATTATTTTGTTATTTATTTATTCCAAATTTTGGATTTTTTTAAAGTATTTTAAGTTATTTAGGAGTTTTATGTTTCTTAGTCAATAAGAAAGTTTAATTTAAAACTACTTATTGTTTAGATTAATTAGAGTTTTAGTATGCTAGAGAGTTTTATTTAGATGTACTTAGCTAGCCTATATAAATGGCTCTTCATTGTACATAATTCAATTATTCACTCAACAACTTTTCTCTTTTGAGTTAATAAATTCTTTTTAAGTTTTTCTCTTCAAGAATTTCTCTTAAGTTTTCTTTTAGAAGAGTTTTAACAATCTTTATAGATTGTGGGAATTACCTTCAATCTTTTTTTTTTGCCAAGTTTTCTTTCTTGGAGGGGAAGTTATTGCCATGTTTTCTTTCTTAGAAGGGAAATTATTACCATGTTTTCTTTCTTGAAGGGGAAATTAGAGTCGTTTGAAAGGGGTTGTGGATTCATCTAGTTGTCAAAGCTCCTTAGGACTTTTACACGCCACTTTCCATCTATCTTGTTTTGTTTCTTTTTTATTCTATCATGTTCTTGTTTAATTGTTTCTAAACTTTGATTTGGATGACTTGTTCTTTTTCTATCTTAATTATTTGTTTTAATTTCTACCCTTTTAATTCTCAAATCTGACTTGGATTTGTTTGTGTTATAGATTGTGTCAAACTCCGAGTTCTTCTTCATTTGTCTAGAGCCCTAGAACAAACCCATGACTTGGACAAACTTTCGATCATGTTTTTATAAGTTGGATAACTCGGGAATATATGATACCTTGCGAAACCATTTATGCAACAGCTCATTTTTCAGTTGTACCAAAAATAGTAGTTTCAGGGCCACAAATTCGACGAGTAAGTTCATAAATATTATTATTTAATATTTACGAGTCAAATATGGTATTAAAATAAATTTTGAATTGACAATTTATGCTATTTGAATGAATAATTAGGTTCAAGTGGTATGACCGTCAAGTTAAGTGATTTTAGAAAATGAGGTATAGGGACCTCGTTTCTATAAACCGAGCCTTAAATATTTTTAGAAATATAAAAGAGTATTATTAAGGTTGTATTAAATTTTCGTTAAGAAATTTTAATGTTTAGATAATTAATTAAAAAGGACTATATCGTAAAGGATGTAAAATTTGATCACTATTAGATTTGAATGATTAATTGGCTTAATAATTATAAGTGGAAGGATTAATCTGGTAAATATACCATTTCTAATTAGTGGGACGGCAAGCGAACTTTAAAATTTTGTTTTATTTATGTGTAAATGTTAAAATAATTAAAAATAAGTAATAAAATTTAAATAAAAGATGAAAATTATCATTTGTTTTCTTCATTTCTTCTTTAAACAAATTGAATACTCCATGGAAATATATTCAAGGTTTGGCCATTGAAAGATTCATGCATGCAAGTCCTTTTTGAACTTGTTTATCATAATTTTTATGTTTTTGAGATCGCTACAACTAGGTTCAACTAACTCGTACCTTCGTTTTTGGAACTGTTAAAGATTTTGAATGTTTCCATTGATGAATAGTTTTGATTTTAGATGTTAAATGATGAATTTGAAGTATTAGTTTTTATTTATAAGTATTTTGTTAAGTAATTTTTAATGATTTAAATGTTTAGGGATTAAATTGCTAAAGTAATAAGAGTTCAAGGACATGATGTGAAATTGTTACAAATGTAGGCTATAATGGAAGCTATTAACATTATGATAGTCTGGGTTTTCATTAAAATTGGTTTATTTGCATGATTAGGGCATAGGGACTAAATTGAATAAAAATGAAAAGTTAAGGGTAATTTTTTAAAAATGTCAAAAAGGACTAAATTGCATAAAATGAGTTGGTTTTATTGTATAAATTAATGAATAGAATGAAATTATTAATTTAGATCAAGAACGAGTAGAAAATCGAGGAGAAGAGAAAATTACCAAATATCCCCTGTACTTAGTCATTGTCGCAATTTAGCCAGGTAAGTTCGTATGAACTGTAATCATTCTAATGTTATATAAATTGACTGTTTGTTATGTCATTTTAATGCAATTGAATTATTTTATAAGTGTGCCATTATTATGATGAATTGATGATTATTAAATCCCGGTTGAACCTTAGGAATTCGTAGGATACAAATGACATGTCATTAGGGTTTTCATGTTTTGGGTGCTGGTCTTGAATGTCCTATTGATGGTTGAGGTCCTACATTTGTTGCGGATACTCCACAGCTCGTGTAAGCAGGCTCATTTCACAACTCGTGTGAGCAACGATACAAAGGAAATGTTACGGTTATATGTTAAGCGCACTTCGTGTGAGCTTACTGAGTATCCGATGATATTCTAAGTGGTTCAACAGGCATGAAAAGGAAAGGAATGGTAAGTGTTTGTAACACTCCTAACCCGTATCCATTGCCGAAATAGGGTTACGGAGCATTACTAAAGTTTTCAAATCAAAAGAACATAAATTTCAAACATTTCAAATAATATCAATAATCATATTAAAACCAATCCAAATCATGCATATTGTCCCTTATATGAGCCCTCGAGGCCCTAAATATGTATTAGAAACAAGTCGGGACTAAATCGAAAACTCCAAGAATTTTTTAGAAAACAGTGAAAATTTTTAAAACTGCAGGGGTCACACGGCCAAGAGACACGCCCGTGTCTCAAGACGTATCGACATTTGAAGTAGGGACACACGGTAGTGTCCCAGCCCCTGTCCATGCCCGTGTAACTCACTAACTTGGGTCACACGGCCAAGCCACACGCTCGTGTGCCAGGCTTTGTACCCTTTGAAGTATCCCTACACGCCTGTGTGCCAGGTCGTGTGCTAGGACGTGTAATATCCTGACCTGCAACCTTTTGAAAGATATAGGGGACATATGATCGTGTCGTCTGGCCGTGTGGCACACTCGGATGAGACACATGCCCGTATCTCTGTCCGTGTGGACAACAATAGGCCATTTTGCAAGCCATTTTTCTCACCCATATTGGCATGTACCTATAACTAAAATTTCCGATATATGCAATCCATAACAAGGCACCCAAAACCATGCATAATTAAACTATGTACATAAGGTATAATAACATACAACCAATATGCCCATAGACACCTCCAATGATAGCATGTAAACACGTATAACCATGTAATCATTTTGTCCAAAATGATCAACTAACTTCCAACTAGGTTTGCATCAATACATACCATAAAATTCACTTACCAAAAACTTACCAAATGGTACTAAACATACCATTCAACCACTAACATCAATAGTCGTATAACTCATTCAAATCAAAGTACCAATTCACAACATTTCCATCAAGTTACAAGCCATATATAATATGCATAATCAAACTATAATTTCATCTTTTATAATTCAAGCATATCAAGCCAAAAAGCATCCATATTAAGGCTAATATTTACATGCCAAAACTAAATTCATTTGAACACCAAAATACCATAACACAAGCCAAACCAAATGGTCACTTCAACAATCAAACATATAGGCCAACATTAGCCAAAATTCCTATACATGCCATTATAATCAAAATCAAAACAACCAAAAGTACCAAAAGAGCCAATGGATAGTGTGATATAGCTCCGACAAGCTTCCAACTTGAACGAGCTTCCGATGCACTGTAAGACACGGAAAACAACTCAGAGTAAGCATTTAAGCTTAGTAAGTTCGTATAACATAAAACTTAACTTACCTTTTTATTACATAATAGGTAAGCTAACATGGAATATTCCAACCATAATTTTTCCAATGCCTATGCATATACCTCAAGCAAGTTAGCCATGTAAACATATACATAAACCAAACAAACATGGATGAGCACAACATATAAATTATGTTTCATATACAAATATCATCCAATTCAATTTTCCATATACCATGTAATAACATTTCTATGTAATTCATATGTATCCCTGTAATAGTCTGTATCGAACCTTTACCATTTAGTTTCATGATAATGCTCATTGAACCATTTAGAATACCATCAGATACTCAGGATAGCTCACACATAGTGTGCTAAATCATATAATTGTAATCCATCAAATCATGTACATGTATGCTCACACGAGTTGTGAATCAGAATGCTCACATGAGCTGTGAATATAAGCCTGTTCACACGAGATCTGGGTCAGAATGTAGCTACATGATGCTACTCACACGAGCTATGGAGTATCCACAAGATGTTCAGGACCAGCCCCTAAATCATGAACCCTAATGATATGTCATTTGTATCCTACGAATTCCTAAGGTTCAAACAGGGCTCGGTAATTTTTGTACATCGTTGGGTATGCAACCAATATATACGTATAAAAATTAATAACACAAACATATTTTATTTAAAAGCATATATACACAATTCAATTACACGAACTTACCTCGACGAGTAAATATAAGTACGGAGGCGACTAATCTGAGACTTTATCTTTGCCCCCATCTAAAGCCGTATGAGATCTATCTTGATCTATACGAATAAATTTAACTTAATTCAATATGTATTTTAATCATTTTAACCCAAAATCATATTTTTGAAAAATTATCATTTTGCCCCTATACTTTTAATTTCTTTGCAATTTAGTCCCTAGCTCATAAAAATGGAAATTCATGTAATTCCACCATAACCCACTATAGCCAAATATCAATTAAGTCCCCATCAAGCCTTATATTTAATTTATTTCACAATTTCACCATGTAAAATTTTCTATTTTTTTAAATTTAATCTCTATTTGACAATTTTATCAAAAATCATTTAACAAAAGTTGTTTATCTAACAACAACTATCCATTTTCTTCTATAAATCATAAAACCTCATGCATATTCATGAATGGAAAAACCCTAATGGTTTAACAGTTTCACAAGTTAGTCCCTGGACTAGCTAGATGAAGCTACAACGATCCCAAAAATATAGAAATCATTAAAAACGAGACAAAAATCACTTACCAAGCAAGGTAATTTGTTTTGCCGAAAATTCAAGCTCCCATGGCTTCCAATACTTTCTTAATTTCGGTTGCAAATAGGTTAAAGATCATAACTTTGCCTTTTTGTTTTATTTTATTTCTTATTAATTTCCAATTTACTTAATTAACCTTTAAAAACATTACTAATTACACTTATACCAAGACAAGTTCATCCACTATCACTATTTATGGTCTAATTACCATATAGGGACTCAAAATTTAAAGTTCTATAAGTATTTAATACTTTTAGCTACTAAAACTCAACTTTTGCACTTTATACGATTTAGTCTTTTTTATCAAATTGAGCATGTAAACGGTAAAATTTCTTAATGAAATTTTTGTATGGTACAACTATCATGCTGTAGGAAATAAAATAATAATAAAATAAATATTTTGACATCGGATTTGTGGTTCTGAAACCACTATTCTGATTTCACTAAAAACGGGCTGTTACAACTCTCCCCCTAAAAAGATTTTCATACCCGAAAATCTTACTAGAAAAGAGGTTTGGATACTACTTTCTCATAACTTCCTCAGGTTCCCAGGTGGCTTCTTCTATTCCGTGTTGTTGCTAGAGAACTTTTACTAAAGCTATGTTCTTGCATATTAAGTATTTCACCTCTCGTGCCAGAATCCTAATCGGTTCCTCACTGTATGACATATCAGGCTGAATCTCGACATCCATCGGGGAGATAACATGTGAAGGGTCAGATCGTTAATGTCGTAACATAGACATGTTAAAGACATTATGAATGTTTTCTAATTTTTATGGTAAAGCTAATTGATACGCAATAGGCCTGATTCTTTTAGTAATCTCATACGGCTCGATAAATCGCGAACTTACCTTTCCTTGCAACTGAACCAAAGGACTTTCTTCCAGGATGATACTTTCAAGAATACTCTATCACAGACTTGAAATTATATGTCTTTATGTTTAATATTTGCATATGATTTTTGACAATCTGAAGGTGCTTTCAAACTATCTCGGATTACTTTCACTTTTTCTTTAGTCTCACGAATCAAATCAACCCCATGTATCTTTTTCTCATTGAGCTTGGTTCAATATAATGGAGTTCGGCATTCACGACTATACAAAGCCTCATACAGTGCCATCTTTATGCTTAACTAAAAACTATTGTTATACGCGAATTCAACCAACGATAGATATTTATCCTAGTTGCCTTCAAACTTTAATATACAACAGCGAAGCACATCATTAAGAATCTAAATTATTTGCTCAAACTGACCATTGATCTGAGGATGAAATGCAGTGCTAAAATGTAACTGCGTACCTAGAGCTTCCTATAACTTTCTCCAAAATCGTGATGTAAACCTCGGATCTTTATCGAGATGATGGAAACTGACACTCCATGTAATTTGACAATCTCAAAAACATATAATTCAGCTAATCTTTCAAGGGAAAAATCTATACGTACCAGAATAAAATGTGCTGTCTTTGTCAAATGATCAACGACAACCCAAATGGCATCTTTCTTTTTCGAAGATAGGGTTAAATCCGATATGAAATCTATAGAACTCGATCCTATTTCCACTCCGGTATCTTCATTGGCTGTAATAATTCAGAAAATACCTGATGTTCAACTTTAAATTACTGACATATCAGACATCTCGATACAAAGTCATAAATCTCATGTTTCATTCCCGGCCACCAGTACATCTGTTTCAAATCACTATACATCTTATTACTTCCCGGATGAACAGACAAGCTACTACTATGAGCTTCATGCAAGATTCTCTGAATGAGCTCTGGATTCTTCGGTACACAAATTCTACCTCTTAATAATAAGCAATCATCGGGTCTTATCTAATTCTAAATCAGAAGTCGATTTATCTTGTGTTCGCTTAGCTAGCAACTCAACATCACATTTTTAAGCTTCGCAGCTCTATTGTAGAAACATCGGTCTAGCTTTCAACTCGACTAAGATCAAACCAACATCAGATAATGTTAGCCGCGTATTCATCGCATGCAGAGCAAATAAGGACTTCAAACTCTTATGATCGGTAAATATATGACATTTTTCACCGAAAAAATGTTGTCGCCTAATTTTCAACACAAACACAATAGTTTCCAACTCTAGGTCATGTGTCGAATAATTCTTTTCGTGCGGCTTTAACTGTCTGGAAGCATAAGCAATTGCTTGGCCTTCTTGTATCAAAACACAGCCTAAATCATTTAAAGATGCATATTTGTAAATCATAAATTCTTTACCCGATTCAGACTGAACCAAAATTGG
The DNA here is from genome assembly GCF_007990345.1 of Gossypium hirsutum. Taxonomy (NCBI): domain Eukaryota; kingdom Viridiplantae; phylum Streptophyta; class Magnoliopsida; order Malvales; family Malvaceae; genus Gossypium; species Gossypium hirsutum. The sequence continues at coordinate 70,101,745 of NC_053427.1, forward strand.
TGCCTCGTAACAGTGCTTTCAACTGATTGAAACTTTGCTGACATTTCTTAGACCATTCAAAATTTACATCTTTCTATAATAGTCGCATCATCGGTGTAGCTATCATTTATAACCCTTTGACGTATCTTTGGTAATAACCATCTAATCCCAAAAAACTTCTAACTTCAAAACATTTTTCGGTGGTTTGCAGTTAACAACTACTAAAATTTTACTCGGATCAACTCTAATACCTTTAGTCGATACTATATGTCCTAGAAAACTGACTTCTCCGAGCCAAAACTCACATTTGCTAAATTTAGCAAAAAGTTGTTTATCACACAGAGTGTGCAACACAGTTCTCAAATGTTCAATATGTTTGGACTCGTCTCGTGAATAAATCAAAATATCATCAATAAAAACCACGACAAAACTATCCAAATATGGTCTAAAGATTTTTTTCATCAAATCCATAAATACTGCAGGTACATTAGTTAAACCAAATAGCATAACAAGAAATTCATAGTGTCTGTACCAGGTTCTGAATTTAGTTTTTAGTACATCTGAATCTTTAAATCGTAGCTGATAGTAGCTAGAACGAAGATCAATATTTGAGAATACGGTTGCACCTTTCAACTGATCAAATAGATCATCAATTCGAGGCACTGGATATTTATTCTTGCTTGTAACCTTGTTGAGTTGACAGTAATCAATACACAATCTCATCGATCCATCCTTCTTCTTAATGAGCAGAATCGGTGCACCCTAAGGTGAAAAACTAGGTCGAGCAAAACCCCTATCTGTCAATTCTTGCAGCTGTGCTTTCAACTCTTTCAACTCAATAGGAGCCATTCTTTAAGGTGCTATCGATATCAGTGATGTCCTCGGTACTAGTTCAATAGCAAACTTAACCTCTCTAGCGATCTAGGTTACTTCTCTAGAAATACATCAGGATACTCACAAACCACTAGCATTGATTCAAGCTTTGATTCAGACACTTTAGTATCCAATACATAAGCAAGGTAAGCATTAAAACCTTTTCTCACATATTTCTACGCTGACATAGCTGATATAACAACAGGCAACCCACTCACACTATCTGATTCAATACAAAGCGTCTCACCGTTCTAACATTTCAATACGATAAGTTTTCGTCTATAGTTTACAACAGCGTCGTGTAGAGCTAGCCAATTCATGTCCAAAACCATGTCAAATTTATCAAACGGTAATAACATCAAATTAGCCAAAAAAACTGTAACCCCGAGTTATCAAAAAGATAATTCTTGCAAACTTTATCAACTTGCACATACTAACCTAGGGGGTTCGACACTTTAACCACAAATTCAGTGGACTCGATAGGTAAATTCTTACTAAATACTAAATTTGTGCAAACATACGAATGGGTTGATCCCGGATCAATCAAAGCAGTAACATTAATATTAAAAATATAGAAAGTACCGGTAATAACATCTGGCACAGAAGCATCCTCTCATGCACGAATAGCATAAGCCCTAGCTGGTACTCGAGCTTCGAATCTCACGGTAAAGTCTTTTGTTACACCATAGCTACCACTCATATTTTTAGGAATACGAGGTGGTCTACCTTTTGCAGCAGTGTTGCTCGGCCTCATGGTCTAAACTCTCTCTTTCTCAGATTTCTCTAGGCAATCACTAAGATAGTGGTCGAAGGAACCACACTAGAACCATGCTCCATTCTTTAGTCAACACTCACCATAATGTAGTCTTTTATAGTGCTTGCACTCGGGTTTGGCATCTCTGACACTACCCACATTCGCTACAGTTGTAGCCTGGTTTAGGACTTGAACGTTGGTTAGCTCTGTCTCTACTGGAATACCCAACTGAAGCTGGAGAATGGTTGTGATGTTCTTTTGATCTTTTTATGTCAACTGATATGACTTCCTAGTCAATCTCTTTCTCGAGTTTTTAGCTTCAAAATCAGCATGTCTTTTTTCTTTACTTAGTTCCTCGGCTTTGTGCACTTGATCAACTAAGACAACAAATTCTTGCAGCTCAAGAATTCCAACTGGAAGCTTTATATCTTTATTCAATCCTTCCTCGAACCTCCTACACATGGCAGTATCGGTTAGAATATATTCACAAGCATACTTACTCAATCTGACAAATTCCCGCTCGTACTCTGACACAATCTGTAACAGCCCAAAATTGACCCTAGTCGGGAAGTGGTTTCAGGACCGCTAAACCGAGTCACCGAAATGTTTGAATGTGATAATTATTGTCTAGAATATGTAATTATGAATGTGTGAAAATTTCAAGCTTCGATTTAGTCGATTGCATGTGAATTTAGTCAATAGGACTTATGCGAGAAAATTTTAAAATGTGATAGGTCAATGCGTAAGGACCTATTAGTGCATGTGGAAAAAGGGGAGGACTTGCATGTCAAATTTCCCCCCCCTTTTTATAGTGGCCGACCATGACAAATAAGGTGGACAAGGTGTGATGGGCAAAACATGTCATAGACATGTTTTGTTGGTGCATCATGGGATGAATAACAAAATAAAAAGTTAGTAATAAAGAAATGGAAAAAAAAAGAATGATGAAAGGGAAAAAAAAAAGGGATCATCATTCATGTTCTTGCTACCCGAATCTAAAGAAGAAAGAAAAAAAATTGTTCATCTTTTATCATCCTTGGCCGAAAATGCTAAGAAGAAGGGGGAAGGGGAAGTAAAACATTCGGCCACTCCTTCTAGTCTTGAATAAGGTATGTAATGCATGGTAGCTTTTGGAAATTGTTGAATGTATTAAGCTAGTTACTAAGTCCCTTAGTTAGCCCATGTTCAAATCTTGAATATTGTTGGTAACATGAGCAATCGGTCATCTTAAGTCACTATTAAGGTAAGGAAGTTTGTACTAACTTTTGAAATTTTAGTTAATATTGAGTGAGTTATCAAGTGATTTTTGTAAACCATGTTGAAATTTCGATTTTGGGGGTAAGTATGGTTTTCGGCTATAAGAGATTAATAAGGGTGATGATTGTGTTACATGCTAAACTTAGATGAAATTGTGTGATTAGATAAATTAAAAGTAATAGTATAGTTGATGAATATATATAGATATGCATATTCGGCCATCACTTAGGAGCTTATGTGATGTTGGGTTTAAGCTTTGCATATTCGGCTATATGTATATATACATATATATGTAAGCCCATTCGTGATATTACCTTAGGACTATGTATATATAACCGACAAAAAAATGGGGAAAAGTAGCAAAGGTGAAGGCCGAATGAGCTAT